>NC_081563.1:106878912-107178912 GCF_022355385.1 Mustela nigripes
CATGCATTTCCCCAGCCTTCAATCTCAGCTGACTTTGGGACTTGCTGTGGGCTCAAGAATGGGACATAACTGACAATATGCCTATTGAGAATCGAGACCTCCAGGGTCCTTGTGTGCTGAAAGTCTCTCTCCACCCGGCTGCTGGGAAGGAGGAGGGTAGAGAAAGAGTAGGTGAAATGGATAATGGGAGTCAAAACATATAAATGTCCAGTCATAAGTAAGTCCTGGGGTACATTGTGCAGGATGGCGACTATAGTTAATAACATTGTATTGCATACTTGGAAGTTGCTAAGAGAGGAGATCTTAAAACTTATCGCAAGAAAAGAAAATTCTGTAACCGTGTATGGTGATGGATGTTAACTAGACTTCCTATGGTGATCAATTCAGAACATACACAAATACTAAATTCTTTTATCGTACACCTGAAATTGACATAATGGTGTATGTTCATTAGGTAAATCTGTAACATAGGCTACAGAGTATAGGAATGACTTGATTTGAACTTCTCAATCCTCCATCGCACCTGCAAGTTGTGTTGGTAACTGTTGACGAGCGGCCATGAGAAAAGGAAAAAAAGATCCCTGATTCATAGTGTTTGCCAATTTCAGTGGGGTACAAACTCCCAGGGCCAAATTCAAGCTGTCAGTGTGATATCATTGAGCAGAGATGGGGGCTGAGATCTAGAGCAATACATTATTATACTGCATTTCTGCTATTCAGATATAATAACGGCAAATAACCCTGAGAATGCAGATAATAATAAAAATAGCCAGGAAGTGATGGGTTTTTAGTAATGTTAGCTTTTATGGTCAATGAAATGTATTTCTTTCTCAGTTTATGTAATTTCATAGTTGTGTTTAACAACTGGTGTAAGCTAGTAAAAGCCAGCTCAAAATACTAACACCTACAGGGAAAACTTTGTTTACTTTATTGCCCAGGATTCAAATGACTTTGACTTTGGGGGAAACAATCAACTTCTGGGAAAGTAGGAGAGGCTGGAGGGCAACAATGGCCCAAATGCTCTACCTTCCTTGTATCCACACCATTTTGCAATATATTTGCAGCATGCATTTCCCCAGCCTTCAATCTCAGCTGACTTTGGGACTTGCTGTGGGCTCAAGAATGGGACATAACTGACAATATGCCTATTGAGAATCGAGACCTCCAGGGTCCTTGTGTGCTGAAAGTCTCTCTCCACCCGTCTGCTTTCATCTTGAGAATACTCCCAACCTTCTGCTCTCACGCCCTTGCTCCAGCAGGAGAACAGGTCCTGAGCTAGACTGACTTTGAGGGAGTGGGATGCAAGACACACATAGAAGGCTGGGTTAGACCAGATCAGTCTAGAGCCAAGGGAGTCCAAAACATGTGAGAGAGCCCAGTCAAAACCAGCAGGGCACCTTCACCAACCCACAGCTGACCACAGACACACAAGAGAAGCAAGCCTAAACCAAAGAACCAAAGAGCTGGTCCGAGCTTCAACAGGAATGACAGATGTTTACTGTTTCATGTCCTTGTGTCAGGAGAGGTTAGGTAGCGCTTGAGAGTAAAGCTGATTTCTGCCTTCCATACCGAGCCCGAAGCAAAAATCATTAACATTTGAACATTTGTTGAAAGCAAGTGAAGAGCTCCTGAAAATATCAGAGGAAATCATGCTGTCAGGTAAAAATTAAAGGTTGAGAGAGAGCTACTGCTGTTTTTGTTAATCCGGATATGTGTGTCTTTCAAGAATTGTGGTCTGTAGATGGCTTAGATCCCAAATCCTAGTTCTAGTCAGCAAGAATTCTGCTATTTTAAATAGAGAATCATAGTTCCAAAACATTCTTAATAGGTTTTATGGATTCAACACTTGTGAATTCATCTTGGAAGAATGAAGATTTGCTTTTTAAAAAATATACCACTGGTAAATACTGATATTTCTGGATGATTTAAAGGATCTTTATATTTTTATTTTTATTATTTTTTTAAGATTTTATTTGTTTATTTGACAGAGATCACAAGTTGGCAAAGAGACAGGCAGAGAGAGAGGAGAAAGCAGGCTCCCCACTGAGCAGAGAGCCCGATGCGGGGCTTGATCCCAGGACCCTGGGATCATGACCTGAGCCGAAGGCAAAGGCTTTAACCCACTGAGCCACCCAGGCACCCCAAGGATCTTTATATTTTTAAAATTAGAATCTTCAAATCACAGAATGCTACCCTAGCCACTATATAAAAGACTGCGAACTGAAGTATGGAATCAAATGGCTTCAATGTCTTGAAATGTATCATATCCCTGAGTAGCAGTAGAAATGATATAACAGTCAGGGAAATATTTCATCCATACTTTTTTAGTGCAACAAGTATTTTGTTTTATTTTATTACACACACAAAAAAGATTTATTTGTTCATATATATATGTCAAATTGTGTTCCACAAGCCATTCATCTCTTAATTATCAGATATGTGTGTTGGGGATATTCTTTGTTAAAAACAAAGGTCCCTGAGATCCACACAGTTCTTCTCTTCTTTTTTTTAATGATTATGTTCAGTTAGCCACTATATAGTGCATCATTAGTTTCTGATATGGTCAATGATACATCAGTTGTGTATAACACCCAGTGCTCATCACAACACATACCCTCCTTAGCACCCATCACATTCTTACCCTGTCTCTCCCACACACCTCCCCTTGGAAAGTCGCCAGAGAACAAAAGCAGTAAGTATTTCTTTTTAAGATTTTATTTATTTATTTGACACAGAGAGATCACAATTAGGCAGAGAGGCAGGCAGAGAGGTAGAGGGGGAAGCAGGCTCCCCGCGGAGCAGAGAGCCAGATGCGGGGCTCGATCCCAGAACCCTGGGATCATGACCCGAGCTGAAGGCAGAGGCTTTAACCCACCAAGCCACCCAGGCACCCCAGCAGTAAGTATTTTAAAGAGCATAACGAATATGATCTTATTCATGGGATACAGTTTCTTACCCTGAGGAGGCTCTGGAAGGAAAGCAAAATAAGTGACAAGGAATTTTAATTTATCTCAAGAAGATTAATATGGCCTAAGTTTTAAAATAAAGATTGTGATTGGAAAGAAATTCAAATATCAAAAGGCAAAAATCCTGAAATACTGAAGGTTCCTTCTGTGGTTGAATCTTTGTGAATTTTTTTTTTTTAAGATTTTATTTATTTCTTTGAGAGAGAGACACACACACAGTGAGAGGGGGAGCACAAGCAGGAGGAGTGGGAGAGGGAGATGCAGTCTTCCTGCTGAGCAAGGAGCCTGATGTGGGACTTGATCCCAGGACTCCAGGATCATGACCTGGATGGAAGGCAGATGCTCAACGACTGAGCCACCCAGACGCCCCGAATCTTTGTGGATTCTTATTCACAATCCTGCTAGGGTATCTTTCTTGAGAAACCAAAAGTAGCTTTTCTAGCCAGGAACAAAAGTGAGGAGGTTTTATCACCAAGAGAAATAGGTGTTGTGGGGAAAATTAGAATCACATAATAAACCCAAGAGAGATTAGAACCTTATGTTATAGATCTTCAGAGTTTCCCAAGGAGCTTGATATCCAGTTTCTTTGAGGAGTAAGGTGAAAAGAAAGGGAAGAAATGAAGTGCAAAATAAGGTTGGGAACTGTCCCTTTTATCTCCTACACCAGGTATTTTTATTTTTGTTTTTGTTTTTATTTTTAAATCAGCACCAGGAGATGTGTTTTACACAGAAAAGTGCAAGCCATTTGACAAACCAGGCAAAATTGGGATTGGTTAAAAAACAGTCTCAGGACAGAAGGAGCTAGGAATAGATTTTGAATAAATGAAATTATAAATAGCCCCATTGTTCCCAATTAATGAGAAAGAAATGGTCCTAATTTCCAAAAGAATGGACATTCAAGGGGCACCTGGGTCGCTCAGTGGGTTAAAGCCTCTACCTTCGGCGCAGCTCATGATCCCAGGGTCCTGGGATCGAGCCTCATGTCGGGCTCTCTGCTCCACAGGGAGCCTGCTTCCTCCTCTCTCTCTGCCTGCCTCTCTGCCTACTTGTGATCTCTCTCTCTCTCTCTGTCAAATAAATAAATAAAATCGTAAAAAAAAAAAAAGAAAGAAAAATGGACATTCAAATATCACGTTAAAACATGCACCTGGGTGGCTCAGTTGGTTAAGAGTCTGCCTTTGTCTCAGGTCATGACCGGAGCATCCTGAGAACCAGCCAAGGCTGGCTCCCTGCTCAGTGTGGATCCTGCTTTTCCCTCCTCCTGCTCTTGTGCTCTCTCTCTCTCTTTCTCTCTCTCACTCTCAAATGAATAGATACAATCTTTAAAATAATTAATAAATAAAAATAAGACATGTAAAAGTGAGTTACTAGTGTCCCAGTCCCAGTCGCCAAATACTACTGGATGTCCACAGGCATAATTATTCTACAAGCTAAATAAAGTTAAGCTTCAAAAACAAGCTTAGATTGCTCCTGACATCTAGAGCAGTCACCTGGGCAATGTACTTCCTGTCTCATTTCTGATTATCTATCAAGAATCCATTTACATGTTACCTTGGCCGTGAAGCCTGGACAATTCTGCCACCCCAGCTCCCAGCCCACTAAACAAAATTAAAATCTTGTTATTTCCTGGGGCCTCTGGGTGGCTCAGTTGGTTAAACATCTGCCTTTGGCTCAGGTCATGCATGATCTTGGGTCCTGGGATCGAGTCCCATGTAGGGGCTCCCTGCTCAGTGGGAGCCTGCTTCTTCCTCTCATTCCCCGCCTTACCACTGTCTCACTTTCTCTCTCTCTCTCTCTCAAACAAACAAACAAAGAAAAACTTCTAAAAAATAACTAAAATCTTGTTATTCCCAAGCATTTCCTTGGCATTCCAATTGTATCATTTACCACCTTTGACTGTGAATTACAGACATTTGTGTACTTTCTGTGGCTTTCCTATTTCAAGTATAAGAACTATGAAAGCAAGGATTTGTTTTATTTCTTTTTACATCATTTGGGACAAAAACACAGGAATTTTCCTATGTAAGATGTTCAATATTTTTGTGGAATTAATTAGTTTCAATTTACAAACAGCTTAGAATCTAATAAAATGACAACATATACAATACTGATTAATGTTTCGCCCAACCATGAGGGATGAGAATGTTACCAGATCACCAAAATACATAAACTTCAAAGATAAAGATAAAACAGATGTTAAATTTAGAGACAAGACAAAATTTCACTTCTTACACAAGGTATGTTGTATGCTTGTTAGAATGAAGACACTCAACTTGAAAATATTACCAAAAGATTCAGTGAAGTTCTTGAATATATAAGAATAAATTAAAAATTAGTTTTCCTTAATTAAATACAAGGCACTTAAAATTATAAATGAAATATTTACTTAGAACTGTGTCAGTGATGGAACATCCACGAAAACTTAACTTTAAATGTGTAAGATCTATATGATGAAAAATTTAAAACAGTAAGGGGAGATGTAAAAGACAACCAGGATACAAATAAAGATGTCCTCTATCCTTAGATGGAAATACCCTGTATGCTAAACATATAAACTGTCACTATAATAATCAAAACATAGAGAGTAAGACCAATAAAAAAATCAACAGAATTTTTAGAAAAATAGTATATGTATATTAAGAATAATAAAAATTGTCTCTCAAATCATATGAAAATACAAATAAATGGAAGGAAAAACTAATGACGATTATCTCTACCAAATAATAATATATATTATAAATACATATAAATATAATATATACTATAAAGCTATTACAACTAGTCTAAAATATATAGAAAAGTCAATGAGAACAGAAATACAGAAGAACTTTCCACATGTAATCAAGATAAAATTTCAAATCAGTGAGGAAAAAGATGGATTATACCATAATTAATGTTGGCACCTAGGCCACCATCTAGAATCAAATAAAGCTAATACTGTAGTAAACATTACCAGCACACTAATCTTTGGTTCTACCTTTCTTCCCTAGGTATTTCCTGACTCCCTTAAAATTAGACTGGGTGATGTGATAGATCTGGCCAATGAAATGGAAGCAGAAGAAATATGTATTGTTTCTGGGCTGATGCATTGAAAAATTCCTGCTAGCTATCCAATTGTTGCTCTCGTCTCCCACCACAGGAAATGCAAAGGTCTCTCATTAGGATGTCATACATAGCCCATGTTAGAAACAGACTATTTTGCTGAGGGTAGCTTGGAACTTTTTTCAAACCTTCAGCAGGCTGTTTGAACAAGAAAAAAACTTTTGATGTATTATTCCACTGACATTGAAGGGGTTTTTGGTCACCATGGACTACCTTAGCCTATCCTGACAAATAAAGATCCCTTTGTTACTGTCGTAAAATAAGGTCCAGATGGTTCAAAGACATGATCATAACAATTAAAACATAAAACCACTGGAAGAAATCACAAAATTATCTTTATTATTTTATTATTATTATTATTATTTGCTCAGGAGGAAAGGCTCCTCTCCACTCATAACTGAAGAAATATAAATTTAAAGAGTGATTTAAATTATTTTATATTTATAATTATTTATATTTTATATTTATATCAGATTTCCAACACTCAAAAGATGGTTAATGAAACATGATGTTGGCGACAGTGGAACAAACAGGTGATTCTGAATGCTAACGCTGGAAGTGTAACTTGATATATCCCATAATTTAAAATGCACATGCATTTGGATGCAGAAATGTCAGTCATAGGAAATTCAAATATAGCCATCTTATGCCCAAAGATGTATTTAGTAAGTATATATTGAAGCATTGTTTGGAGCAGCAAAATGGGAAATAATAAAGTATCTGTTAAGAGGCAGCTCAATAAATAAATGTTGGTGCATCTATAAAATCAAATAGTCTACAGTCTCTAAAAAGAGAATGAAGTGGACCCATGTGTACTAATACAGTACAGTTAGAGGCATATTGTTGATTAAATGGTATTTGATAGTATGCCATCATTCACGTAGAATTAAAAAAAATTTTAATGGGCTGGTATATGCATAGGCTTTATGGAAAATGAAAAAGGAATGCAAATAGGAATAAGAATAGGACTATGAATTGCTGCCTCTGAGAAAGAAACCAAGAAAAATGGGCGTGAGAGGATACACTTTTTAATGATATCTTTAACACCACCAGAATTTATTTTTTATTAGATGTATGAATTCCTTTTTTTAAATAAAAATAATTTAAATACATTAAACTAGCACAATTCAACTGCTACCCCAATAGCTAATATCATTTGAATTTTCACATCCCAAAGGTCATAAAATGGCAAAAATGATCATGTTCCCAGTAATCACTGTCAAGAAAATTTCTGTCTCAAAGAGGAGTATAGACAAGTCGCAGACAGTTGCTTCTCCTGACATTCATTTAAAAGAAAAACTTACTCAACTTGGAACATCATTCCAACAGTTAGGAAGTGAAACTGACAGCTCTCACCTTCCTTAGATAAAAATCCAATCAGAAAATGTGACACTTTTCAACCACATAATGCAGCTAAGGTGTTTCCCTGCACCTCAAGCAGCTGAGGAGGTAAGAAAACTTCTTACATTATGCAAGATTTCTATCCCATAAAACTGGTAGACTTAAAAGCACAGGGCAAAGGCAGCACTAATCTGCTCCCACGTGTTTTATGGCTATTTAAAGGGCCTGTTAATATGAATAATGCACAGGAGTTATTTTTATATGAAGTATGCTCAGAAATTACAGAATGAACAACTCAATGGCACAGATTTCTGAGAACGAAATTTATAAGATAGAGTAACCACAGTGCTCTTCTCTTATTTTTATTTCCTGAGCCTTGTGATTAAATTTATAAGATAATGTCAGTTGCTTAACTGATAATGATTCTGTTTATTATTTTCTAGGATTTACTACTTACTATTTTCTAGAATTTTTAAAAATGAAATTGAAAAAAATACACTTTTGTAAAATCAGCAAATGGCATACTGTGGCTATATAGGTAGCTATAGATACATGTTTTTATATTATATATATATTATTTTATATATATACATAATAAAAATTGCCTTAGGAAAAAATAAATTTTTCCCTGGGTGAGGGCTGTTAAGAGGAAAGGAAAGAATAGTATTGAGATCAAACTTTGGTATATATAATGGGTTAATAAAAATTATAACTTCTTGGGTTTTTTGTTTGTTATTCTGGAATAGAAATGCATTTTTCCTAATAGAACTAGAATTTAAAGCATTCTAATAGATGTTAATAGTGAGACTGAACAATGAAATAGAATAAATAGTCCAGAAATATACCTAGGTACATAGGGAAAGGTTGTATATGAAAAAGGTGGTATCTTAACTTACTAGGACAAAAGCTGGACTTTCCAATAAATTGTGCAATAGACAGATTTTTAAAATAAATGGTGTTGGCACAATTGGATAACATGTTGAAAACAGGTGCAATTTGGTTTTTAAATAAATGATATAGGAACACCTAGATATCAGAATAGGATAAAAAGACAGACTTCAAAAAAATAGGTACAACATGGGGGGTTAAGGGGGTAGGAGAAGAATAAATGAAACAAGATGGGATTGGGAGGGAGACAAACCATAAGTGACTCTTAATCTCACAAAACAAACTGAGGGTTGCTGAGGGGAGTGGGGGTTGGGAGAAGGGGGTGGGGTTATGGACATTGGGGAGGGTATGTGCTATGGTGAGTGCTGTGAAGTGTGCAAACCTGGTGATTCACAGACCTGTACCCCTGGGGATAAAAACATATGTTTATAAAAAATAAAAAAATTAAAAAAAAATAGTGTTGTAACAAAAGGCTATCAAGTCAGAAAAAGATAAAATGGGATCCATATCTCACAACATTAAAAAATCCCACATGATCATAAAACCATACTTGAGGAAAACTGTGGGTGAATTTCTTGATAAACTAGATATGGAAGAAAGACTTTGTGTGACTCAAAATCCAAAAGCAATAAAAAATATTAATATGTTGACTACATAAAAATACAAACAAAGCTTCCTTGGCAAAGAGCATTAAGGAAATTCAAAAAGCAAAAAAACAAAAAATGAAAACAAAAACAAAACAAAACAAAAACAACAACAACAACAAAAACCTAGGAAAACATTTTTTGCATTTCAATGACAGATAAGGAACTAATTCTCTTAAAAAGCTCTAAAAAAGTTAAGGGCGAAAAAGACCAAATATAGATAGAAAAAGATGCAAAATACAAGAGCAGAAAGTTGTAGGAAAAAACCATTGCATATATATGTATACCCTTTCTTAAACTATGAAAGGATGCTTAATTTCATGCATAGTAAGAGAAACTCATGTTAAAACGATATCCATAGTATTTCTTACCAAATTAACAAAAATAAAAAAGAAACTTGACAATCCACTATGTGGTAAGGCTGAGGGGGTGGGGGCCAATATCATCTCGTATATTGCAGGGGGAATAGAACATGATGACAACAAAACAAAAGAGAGTAAATCACCTAGGAAAGAGAAAATAGGAAAATAAACAATCTTCAGAGTGTACCCTAAAACTGGACCTCAGTACCGTAGGTCAAGGCATGCATAAAGTTTTGTCTGTTTTTTAAATTCAGCCTCATACAACACAGCAAAGTGCCTAAGAGACCAACTGAACACAGTACAGCACCCCATGCCGGGGAATAATGGGCCACTGTATAGAAGAACGATAAAGATCCTCAGAACCAATATGGGGTGGTTTTGAGGTTATACTAAGAGAAAAAGGCAAGCTGTTAGAGCATAGAGATTGAATGCTACATTTGTGTAAGAAAGATAGGACTGTTTGATACATATATTTTGAGAAAGTGGTATGTCAGATCACTGGGAACAGATGAGATGAGGGGACTGGATAGCTGTGTGTGTGTGTGTGTGTGTGTGTGCGCGCGCGCGCGCGCGCGCCCCTATTTTTGCAAACAGAAACACAGAAAGGAAATAACTAGAAGATGGGTAGGAATGGGTGATAGGGATATGGAAGGGAATGAGCCTTCTCTGAGTATTCTTCCACATATAATCTAAGATTTTGAATTACATGAATATTTTACATTCTCAAAAGTGTAAATTTAAGGGGCACCTGGGTGGCTCAGTTGGTTATGCCTTCAGCTCAGGTCATGATCTGGGGGTCCTGAGATAGAGCCCCTGTTGGGCTCCCTGCCCAGCAGGGAGCCTACTTCTCCCTCTCCTCCCTGCTTGCCCTCACTCTTGCTATCTGTTTTGCTCTCTCTGTCTCTCCCTCTCAAATAAATAAGTAAAATCTCTTAAAAAAAAAAAAAGTACATTTAATCAAAAGGATGAAAAACAGTTATCTCTAAAACTGAAGATAGCTATAAATAAAAGAATCCAATTGTATAGCAAATTAGTATAGTTCTATAGGAAGTAATTGATTTTGATATATTAGAACCTATATTCTGAATGATGTTCTAAGAAATAAAGAGAACTCCTAAGAAAGTTTGAGCCTTCACTACTGGATTTGTTATTAGTAACACTAGTATTTTTATTTTAGAATTATTTTGTACATATATTAATGAAGTAAGAAAACAGAATTGCCACTATGAGTAAAAAGAAATACCCACATGGAATCAGAGAAAAAGAGGAAGAACCCTAGAACAATAGATTAAATCGAAGTAATCCCACTGCTAGGACTATAATTGAAGGAAATAACCACAAAGAAGGAAAACGATAAATGAAGACAGGTACTTGCTTCAGGGTTCCTTACAACAACAAACATAAAAGGGGAATTGTGTCGCTATTCTACAGTAAATAGATGGTAAGTAGTTAACATAATTTCAAATCAATGAATTATTACTCTGCCAAAAACTGATAAATATGAAAAATATTTAACATCCCGGGCTGTGCTTCAGATATGTGAACTTTAATATGTCAAGTATGCAAATACACAGATGAACACATGGGAGATAAACACATGGCTGGGATTCTCTTTCATATATTTGCAGTTATTCAAGCTCTAAGGCGATTTATTTCGTCTCCAATTTTTTCAAGAACGGTTTTTGTAGTAGCTTCAGATATTGCCAACATTAATGACAGAATACCTTCCATCACTCTCTCCACCTTGTTCTTAAATGGTTCCTTGTGCAAGTTCCCATTTTTGGTGACCTAGTCTTTATTAAGGCAATAATTCAAGACTGGCCCCCCACATAATTGGTTTCCTCTTCTCAGTCACACAGTCAAAAGGATTTATTTCGAGCCAAAGATGCATAATTCTAGTGTTCCAATGTAGTGTTAGAATTAATAGTGTGTGAAATTTTTGCCACATGCACCTAATACCAACTAATGCTATTAAAGCAATATGTTTTGTCAGGAAAATAAATATTTTGAATGGGATTGGCTTCACCCAGTCCAGATTTCTGCCCTTGAAAGAACAATACTACACCTTAATTGTGGCAAAAATGCCATCAAGGTAGTCAGATGATACTCCTGAACTTGTTTCCTTCTACCTCTGCAACTGGATGGTTTTAGATACATGATTTATTGTCTGACATCTTGTTGCCAGAGAAACTAGTTCAGCTCACAAAGACAAGGCACGATTCAGCTCCATATATTAATTTTCTTTTACAAACTTCATGGTTTCTCAATTCATCGTGAATTAAGCATGAATATTGGTAAATTGAAAGCAGAACATTTAAGGACATGATTAAAAGAAGCTTGGTGAATTTCTAGTTACTTGGAATATTTCTAAGAATTTACTTAAAGAATGTGAAAAATATAACCCTGTGAAGTATCAGGGGGAAAATACTGACGGAGCAGAGAATCGATCTATGATGACTTTTTTGTAATTTACACACTAGAACAATAGTTTTTGGACAACATGAGGGCTCTAGTCACACTTCTACAGTATTTCAAATGCTCCACAGTATCCTTCAAGTAAATTATTTGACTTATGATTTATCAACTGGAACCATGAAATTTTGAGCAGCTAGCCATAAAATTAAACATTGAGTCCAGTTGGTGTTATTTATACAATTGATTCGATATTCTTTCCAAAGGTTTTATCAACCACTACTTCATGTAAAATATCTATTTTTATTTTAGACACTCTAAGATCGATTCTTTTTTTAATATTATGCACTAATTTATTTGAAGCATTGACATTAAAACTGTGTAAACATAAAATTTCATTTGCATTATTCAGCTATTCTGCATTCCTCGCCGTATGAGTGGGACAGAACTAATATAAAATCTTAAATTAATTTTATTTAGATTTTCATCTGGTATTTCCTTATACAAGTAAAAATATGTAGATAATGCCTTTTAATAATCTTTAATCTTCAAACAAAATTGCATGATTGGAATTGACTATTACAGAGTCCACCCAAAAGAAAACAAATCTCTCTCACTAACCTCTATTTTCAACAGTAAAGATTTACCTATGGCAAAAGTAATCGAGTCAATAGTTAATTTCCCAGATCATCTGCATGTGTCACAACACATAAAACTTCTTTTTTAACTCTTATTAAATTCACACTCAGGTACCATAAGAATGAAAGTGAATGTAATTTATATACAGCTACCAAATGACTTATATATTTAACTTCAAGTAAAGACAGTTAAATTTAATTTTTAATTAACATTTGTAAAAAGAAAAATTATGTTTGGCAAGTAATTTTTAAGCTGATATTACAAATCCTAGTAAGGAAAAGCTTAATGTAAAATTTAAACATTATCTTGGTATTTTTGAAATGTGAATGATGAGCAAAGCTCTTTTTTTAAAAAATGATGTTCAAGATCTCACTGAAAGTCAAAACTGAGCCAGAGAGTGAGATGCCTACATAAGAGAAAAAATGATGACTATGGCTGATGCTGCAATGTGTCTAATTTGTCAAATAATGACCCCCAACTGCAAGTCTATTAAAGGTATGAATTCATGACTTCTAGTTTCAGAAATAACGAGAGATACCATGCACAGAGCCAAGACTATGAAACATATTATGGCCTTTTATTGTCACAAAAACCCTAAGAAATAGTATTCTGAACTTCATTTTATGGATGAGATATGAAGAAGTGAAATGATTGACTGTGGCAACACAGATAAGTTTGGTAGAACCTCTTAACCACTGCTGTCCCTGCCATGTGAGGGGACAGAGCTAAAAACTTCACTTCCAAGGTAGTAAGTCAACTCATGGGAACACTGCTCTACAGAGAACAAGGGAGACGCTATGGCATTTGAAAATTATTGCTCTCCAAGTAACTTCCAGCCACCTTTAATTTAACCTCAACTTGAGCTAAATCTCAACTCAGGATTCTTCCAAGAGAGCCAAGTGGCATCAATGTTATGCAAGTGCAAACAGGCAAAGCCATAGGAAATGGGTCTCCTGAAAGAATTATCCATGGACCTGGAATTCGACCTTAGCGGTGCACCGGGCACTGAGCGGGTCTGAATACCAAGCTATGTTCCAGCTACTGTTGAAGCAAATTAAATTCTTGTGTTTTGAATGATATATTGGCAATGCAGATGGCTTTCTGTCAAAGTCAAGGTATAAATTAGGAAGAAAAGACAAAGATTAACAATAATATAGTTTAAAATTAGTAACAATTCACAATGGAGCACAAGATAAAATTTAGCCATATATTATCAAGGAATCTTTATGGAAAGAAAGACCTTTCTGGTTTAGCTCATCCAAGAACTTGATCTTTGAACAACTTTAATAAGGTATCTGCACTATTGTGGGAATAAGCATCACTTTTAAGCTTGTGTTCCAGTCCCAGTATGGAGTGTGATAGACTTCATGAGAACCGACTATGGAAACATTTACCAAAGAATCAGCAGGACATTAACCCTGTGAGATGCTTGTCAAAGAGGCCCACTGTCAAGGAAAAAAAAAGAATGGAAAATGGCCCTAATCCATGACCAGCACATCAGTTTCTGAGACGTTCCATAATAAACAAACAAACAAAAAGAAAAAAAAAAAAAAACTAGCATCTTCCAAACATATTTGAATGGACAACACTTTTATCTCATAACACCTATTAATATTCCAAGGAATTCACGTGGAGAAATGCTGAGTTACTGTTTAAAAAAAAAAAAAAAAAAAAAAAGTATTCTCTGTCCCTGGGAGAGAATAAAGTGACTCTTCACAAGGTTACCCCCACTTATGGTTAACAGTGATCAGCAAATTCTTCCAGTGCCATTAGGTCCTAACCCAAAATCCTGGAAACAAATGAAAATGTCAAGAAACATCTGGATGATGAAGTACCAAAAGGTACGGAGAATATGTCTTGGTGAGTGAAACTGAAAGGTGAATTCTGATTTATTAGAACCCATGATCCTGTTTCTCAGCTAAAGACTAACAAATATTCTGCTTAATTTGGTTACTCCATTGCCTCAAATATTCATTTCAGCAGTCGTGGAAAATTTCATTTCTGTCATTAACAAAGATGGGTAGGGGCGCCTGGGTGGCTCAGTGGGTTAAGCCGCTGCCTTCGGCTCAGGTCATGATCTCAGTGTCCTGGGATGGAGTCCCGCATCGGGCTCTCTGCTCAGCAGGGAGCCTGCTTGCCTCTCTCTCTCTCTCTCTCTCTCTCTCTCTGCCTGCCTCTCTGTCTACTTGTAATCTCTCTCTGTCAAATAAATAAATAAAATCTTAAAAAAAAAAAAACAAAGATGGGTAAAGTAGCAAATATTTTACTACATTATTTTGACTTTTATTGCTATTTTTTAGGTAAGATCAACACTATTTCTTCAGGTACTTGAAATTTCACACTTTTAGACTGCTACGAATGTTGTGTTCACATTCTTTCATTCCTGAACATACTTAGTTTGTGTCAGGTATCACATCCAAAGTCTGCCACGTAGGATTTCACGTTTTTATGGTAAATGGAATAAATGTAAGAATTTTCAGCCATTTCCAATTCGAAGATGACAAAAACAAAATTCTCAGAAGAAATTAACACATACCCTTAAGCTCCTTCCACTCTACTGAGCTGTCTCACAAATTAGTATCACGGTATCACACTTTATGGCTGGGAAAGCCATTTCAGGTATGTATGTTTCTTAATTGTGTCAATAACTCCATAAATATTAACTTCCCTTCCCCAGAACTTTTCTCCTCTTACACCGTGTTTCAAATTGCATTCTAGTTTTTTCCACTGTTGGATCAGTTGTCAAATTGTGTGCCAACTTACTTTAGAGCCTGATCTCAAAAAGAAAACAATTTAAGTTATATAAATCCTTAATTATCTATCAGACTGGCAGAGCACTAAGAAGAAATTGAACAGTGAACCAAAGGCAGATAGTTAAGCACCCATGATTGAGCTCCCAAAGTGTCCAACACTAAGATTTGGGTCTAGTTACAAACCATAATCCAGCTCATGAGACATCTCTATCCAGAGGAATTACCACTGCACAGAGAAACTAAGAAACCTTCCCAGGATCTCTCAGTTAATACTTGCACTGGGGTTTGAATCTGGATCCCTTTGACCTCAATCCTTGTTCTTCCATTTCAAAATACCATTTCAGATTTTGCTGCCATGGCTTCATAAGGCAGAGAAAAATGTCAACATGTCCTTAACTGAAAGAAAATTGCTCTAAAATTATTCTGATGGTTGGGAAAATCTATTTAACTGTTTGCAAATTCAGATATTTTTAAAAAAAGAACAGTAAGTCAGTGCAGTGGATTGCTGATAGCCCTCTGTGGGCAGGTGTTTGGCTGCAAAGACAAATATGCTTCAACTTCATTTTTGTATAGTTAATATATAAAAAATGGATTTTCATGGGTGGGTATAAATAACAGAACTATAAAGTATAAATCTCTCACTCTGAAGCAATCTCTAGTAGAGCATGGAATTTCACTGTAAATAGGTAACCCTATCTTGCTTTAGCTACCACCAGGTATCACATGAGCATCAGTGATACATTTTATTTACTTACTAAAATTCATTCGTGGAGATGGTTAAAATGTATGTGACGTATGCAACAGATGTGAAAGTTGTATCAAGTGTTTTACGTGCATTTTATCACTAAGTCCTTGCAGCCACCCGATAGGCTAAACATGGAGATTACTTCCATAAATTCAGGTGGAGAAATGAAGTCTCAGAGATGCAGAAGAACTTGCTGAGTTACAGCTAGTTATTGGCTTTGAGTCCAGGCCATCTGACCTCAGGGCTTGTGCACTTAATGACTACACTTTATTAAGCATTTACAATGCATAAGGACACCTGTTGGGTGCTCTGGTGTATGAAAAAATGAGCACAAATGTGTTGGTAATAAGACAAAGCAACATATTCTGAAATAAAGGCACTTTTCACAAGCCATAAAGCCTATTTCTGATATGACTTTCACTACCCATTTTATCTACTTTGACAATCTTAGGATTATAAAAAAAAATCTATTTATATTAGATTGCTTTTGAAGTAATCCTACAGCACCACTCCCTATAAAGAAGGAAATCATAAACTTGGTTTTATAATGTAATAAGGAAATAGTATCATAAACTGAACTGTGTTTCCACAAAATTCCTGTGTTGAAGTTCTAATCTCCAGGACTTCAGAATGTGACTGTATTTGGGGGTTAAGGTCTTTAAAGAGGTAATTAAGTTAAAATGAAGCTGCGAGGAGGGGCCCTAATCCAATACCACCGGTATCCTTACAGCAAGAGGAAATTAGGACATTGATCAGTATGGACAGAAGACCATGTGAGGACAAAGAACGAAGACTGCTATCCAGAAGCCAAGATGGCGGATCGCAGAAGAAAATAACCTTGCTGTTACCTTGATCCATTCTAGCCTCCAGAACTGGGAGGAAATATATTTCTGTTATTTTAAGCGACCTAGTCTGTGATACTTTGTTATGGCAGTGGGAGGAGATTAATACAAATACCACAATGCACTTTATCTTAAGAAACCAAATCAAGTTCAAGGGAAACTGTACCAAAAACCAGTCTTTTTGACAAGCAAGTATTCTAGGAACATTCTCAATACCTTACTGCACAAAATCCCTATTTTTTTTTTAAAAGATTATTTATTTATTTATTTGACAGATAGAGATCACAAATAGGCAGAGAGGCAGGTAGAGAGAGAGGAAGGGAAGCAGGCTCCCCGCTGAGCAGAGAGCCCGATGTGGGGCTGGTCAGGACCCTGGGATCATGACCTGAGCTGAAGGCAGAGGCTTTAACCCACCGAGCCACCCAGGTGCCCCCAAATCCCTACTTTTAAAAAAAGAAACTATTCATTTAAACTCGTGCTTTTTCCTAGGAGTAACGGTTCTCAAAACCGCTGAACACAGGAATCTCTGGGGAACTCTAAAGAAAACATTGGTGCTAGAGTCCCACACCAGACATTTTAATTTAATTAATCTGGGTGTGGCCTGCACATTAAGATCTTAAAAGCTCCCCAAGTACTTCTCAGATCTCTACATTAGAACCCAAGATTAAAAACCCTTTAGAGGGTGGTCCATGATGCAGAATTAATTTATGAAATAAATATCAGATATATCCACAAGATGGCGTATCATTGCATGTATAAGAACTAAAATTGAGAAAGGCTTTTGACATGTAACTCTATACCATTACATGTAGAAAAAATTGGGTTTAGATTTAGATTCAAATTATATCAGATAGGAGCAATGGCAAAATGGTTCTGAAAAGACTAGTGGTTTAGATAACTCATGTTACTAATCTTGTCTTCAACAAGGGGTCGACTCTGGGCCAAGTGACAATGACCACCGCTGCCATGCCCTTGGCCTGCTATTACCTCTGGGCAGAACTGTGGTCCCCCATTCCCTCTCCAGAACCTTTTGGGGACCTTTTGAACTCTTTGGCAGTAGAGTACTAAGACAGACAATTGCCATCATAAAAAAAAATATAAAAGCTTTATTCAGCCACACACATGTTCTGTTAGCTGTACTTCACAGATGGATATGCATATACACTGAGTTATGTCGGCACTGCTCAAATGCTCAAATTCAATTCTTCCTAAGAGACATACTCTTCTCAAATGTGGGAATTTACACCAACATCCCAAAAAAGACTTAGCCTCTCTGTGATTACTTGAAAAAAAAAAGTAAAAAGCTTTTAACCATTAGAAGATAATTCTATACTTAAATGGTCACTTTTAAAATTTTCCCTTGGGCACTACTGAATGGCCATGAGGATGAGGGAAAGATGGAAAGATAGAAGAGTTTTAAATGCAAACAGTTACCTACTGAGGGAGATAATCAGCATCGCGATGTTTCCTTACTCCCCACCGCATCCTGATATTTCTGCTACCAAATCTCCAACTAGTTATATAAAGGTTTTTGTTTCCAAGGAAACCAAACCACTGACATCTATGGAATTTAATGAACATAAGAAAGGAACCATGCCATATAATTTACATCTGGAGATAAATGTGACTAGCTGTCAAAACCATTACACAGAGATAATTCTGTGAAATTTTAAGCTCTATTTTTCTCCATTTAGTAAAGATGTAAATAAATACTTTTATGGAAATAGGATGACAACAAACTAACAAAAACTCTTGCCACATGTCAGGTAAATTAAGAAATAGGTGGAACCAAGAACACTGGCCAAAGGTAGAGCTCCTCGGCCACTAGGAGAGAGGGAGAGGATCCTTTATTTTGCTGGGTAAAGGGTTTTCTTCTTCCCTCAACTTCAAATGTCTGCATCACATTTTCATGACTGTGGCTTCACACAATGGTGGAATCTGTACAAAGTCAGGGAAATAGCTTATAATCAGCAAAGGGGGACAATAAATAAAGCACTCATTTCAACTCCCGGCCTCATGGATGATTCATTGAAACCACTGTTGTAGAACATCCAAATAACAGCTCATTATGAGATTTATACATTGGCATCCAGCTCCTATGATGAGCTATTTGGGATCTGACAACCCTTAAATAAATAGCCGATGTTAGATATTAGCAGGAAATGCTACGAATATAGGGGGGGGGGAATCAAAGCATATATAAAATGGTATCTTCAATAAAATTGAAAGTATACAAAGAGGTGAGGGGAAAAAACTAGAAGGAAATCCCATCATTTTACCTAGATGACTACGCTTTCCTTCTTGAAATACTTTTTTAGATATCCAAAAAATACTCTCTACTGATTCTTCTTCCTCCTCACTTGTTATTCCTTCTGTCTTTTCCTTTTTTTTTTTTTTAATTGTGGTAAGATAGGCATGACACCACATTTACCATCTTAATGATTTTCAAGTGTATAGGTTACTGAACTTAGGCAATATTCATTACTGTGTTATGCGCCATCAAGCACCATTCAACTGCAGAACTTTTTAATTTTCTTAAACTGAAACTCTGTACCCATTAAATGATAACTTCCCATTCTCTTCTTCTCCTCTCTTCGGACTCCCTGGAAACTGCCATTCTACTTTCTGGTTCTACGGATTTGCCTACTCTAGTTACCTCGTACAGGTGGAATCCGACAATATGTGTCCTTTTGTGTCTGGCCTATTTCATGTATAGTCTTCAAAGCTTATCCATGTTAGAGCCTATGGCAGAAGTTAGAATTTCATTCCCAGCAATGGACATATGAGTTGTCTCCACCTTTTGGCTGTTGTGAATAATGCCACTGTGAACACTGGTGTACAAATAACTGTGTGACGCCCCTACTTTCAATTCCCTTGGGTATATACCATTCTCCTTCTCCTTCCTGGCCCTTTTTCATCTTTCGAAGTTTAAATGCTGGAGGCCCCAGGCTTAGGGATCAGTCCTTTTTCTTCTATACCTACATCCCTGAAGAGACCTCACTTAGCTTTGGGATTTAAATATTCACTTAACAACTCCGTGGCCAACCTTGCCTCTGAACACCAGTATATCCAAATATGCGATCATCAGACAGAAGTCGAAGAGATCCTTTAAACCTTAAATATCCAAAAAACCCAAACTCTGAGTTTTTCTGATTAAATGTGCTTCTTCCTTCCCAACGTAGGCCATGGCACCTCAAGTCTTCCACTTTCCCAGACCAAAACTCTAAGCTTTATTCCTCTAAGCTCTACACCTCTCAGTCAAAGTCATTATCAACACTGCTCCAAATATTTGCAATAGTCATTTGGTTGGTATCCCTTCTTCATTTCTTTTTCTTCCTTTCTTTCCTATAGACCACGCTCCAGGCAGTGAGTGGCCAGTGATGTTTTTGTTTTTATTTTTTTTAAGATTTTATTTACTTATTTTTTTTAAGATTTTTTATTTATTTATTTGACAGAGAGAGATCACAAGTAGGCAGAGAGGCAGGAAGAGAGAGGAGAGGAGGAAGCAGGCTCCCTGCTGAGCAGAGAGCAGGATGAGAAACTCGATCCAAGGACCCTGAGATCATGACCTGAGCCTAAGGCAGCGGCTTAACCCACTGAGCCACCCAGGCGCCCCTTTATTTACTTATTTGACAGACAGAGATCACAAGTAGGCAGAGAGGTAGGCAGAAAGAGAGGAAGGGAAGCAGGCTCCCTGCTTCGCACGGAGCCCAATGCAGCGCTCCATCCCAGGACCCTGGGATCATGACCTGAGCCCAAGGCAGAGGCTTTAACCCACTGAGCCACCTAGACATCCCTCAGTGATGTTTTTAAAAGCAAAATCAGGGGCACCTGGGTGGCTCAGTGGGTTAAGCCTGTGCCTTAAGTTCAGGTCATGATCTCAGGGTCCTGGGATCGAGCCCCAAATCGGGCTCTCTGCTCAGCAAGGAGCCTGCTCCCCTCTCCCTCTCTCTCTGCCTGCCTCTCTGCCTACTTGTGATCGCTATTATCAAATAAATAAAATCTTAAAAAAAAAGACAAAAAAAAAAAAAAACCTCAGATCTTACCACTACTCTACTAAGAACTTTTAGATCCCTTCTTCAGTCTTACAGAAGAAAAAAAGCAAGGTCATTAGCATGGTTTACAAGGCCAGAATACGGCCCCTGGCCACTTCTCAGACTTTATCATCCTTTCTGTCTTGTACTCTACTGTAACCAACTGGTTTCCTCGATACTCCTCAAATATACCAAGCATGTTCCCACTTCAATTTTTTTTTAAGATTTTTATTTATTTATTTGACAGACAGAGATCACAAGTAGACAGAGAGGCAGGCAGAGAGAGAGGAAGGGAAGCAGGCTCCCCACTGAGCAGAGATCCTGATGTGGGGCTCAGTCCTAGGACCCTGGGATCATGACTTGAGCTGAAGGCAGAAGCCTTAACCCACCGAGCCACCCAGGCACCCCCATGTTCCCACTTCAGAGCCTCTGCTCTTGCTCTGGCTTCTGCCTGGAATGCTGCTCCTTTTCTTAATTAATGTCTCTGTTCATATCACTTCATCATGTCAAGAGGACTTACTCCATTATGTCTCTGGAAAGCAGTAAGTATTCCACCACTCGTGGTCAGTGGTCTCCACCAGTCATGGTCTCTGTCTTGCTTTGGGTGTCCCCAGTGAGATTTATTTGTTACCTGTTTCTCCCACCACTGAGATGCTGGCGTCTGCACATAGGGCTAGGCATTGTGGCGTACACTGCTTTACAAATCCACATTTAATGATGTTAAAAGCCATCATTTTTATTTAGGGCTTAGGAAAACAAAAGCTGGTCAATTTTTTAAAATTTTTCATTTTACTTTAATATATCTTACATGATTCCAGTGATACTAACCATAACACAGAATTACCGTAATCCAGGTATATACAAGGAACCTATATTCCACTTAACATCACACATCTGAAATAGGCTGCCCTTTATCAATAGAATGAATTGGTTAATTGTCAGCCAAGTCCGTGAAGCAGTTTTCTTTGGATGACACATAGTATGAAAGTAAGACTACAGAAATATTTTTCAGTATGTAATAACGGGAACGTCAGCAACCGTTTTCATGTTGGAAACCTGGGACAGCCTCTGTAATCACAGGGCCTCTATAGAGTCCAAAGCATTCTTACAATTGGTTTCAAGAAGCCCAGTGCAAAATTCCACATAAATCTTTCTTCCCTTCTTTTATTTTTGTTTGCATTGCCCCTTACCTTGGTTAGAATGTGACCTGACTTTTCACTAAGGTCACCTGATTTTCTACAACCAAGGAAAGAAGTTTTATTTAGGTCATGAAAACTTTTCAACATTAATTTTATAATCTGTAAGATGGCGTGCCTTGGCTGAATTAACTTCCCCTTTTTTTAAAAAAAATATATTTATTTATTTACTTGATAAAGAGAGCATGCTTTGGTGGAGGGGCAGAAGCACAGAATCTCCAGGACCAGGAGACGCCCTGCAGAACACAGAACCCAACGCAGGGCAGGAGTCTAAGATCATGCATGACCTGTGTGGAAACCCAGAGTCAGATGCTTAACCAACTGATCCAGAAGCTGGTGCCCCAGCTTCACATTTTAAAAGTTGGAATCAAGGGTTAACCCAACTTACACAACTAAAATCCTACCGGTCCTCCCCACCCCATTTCATAGATGAGTAAGTAGAGGCACCCACAGAAGGGTGTTACTGGCAGAGCTGACATCCAAACCCACAACTTGATCTACTTTTCAGTACACTTATAGATGGAATACACCCTAAGAATCCCAAAGATAAACTATGTATCCCAAAGAAACTATATTTTCAGCAGCATTTTTTGCAGCCCTTCTAATGTGGTCCATAGTAAACAAACAAACAAACAAACAAAACACTTCGGGTTGTGATCCAGAACAGACATTCACAGGCACAAAAGATGTTTCACCAAACAATGTCCTCTGTGCAAGATGCTGATTTTTTTTTTCATTCTAGTCCAATCTATTTCATTTTATTAATGTTGTACATAAGCCACGAAATTGATCTGCTGTGAGAGGAACCACCACTAACAGATCAGAAACCACAGTGATAAAGCCTCTTTTTAAAAGTAAAGCTCATGTTGAAATGAAGATCCAGAAAATATGTGTCCCTAGCACGTGCAAGGTGCACATCCCATAGCACTTGACCTCTAGATGCACTTTATAAGGCTCAGCGGGAGGCAGAGAGAGAGCAAAGAAGGAAACACAAACACCTTTAAGATTTCAAAGGATAAGGTTTCTTTTTTTTTTCCTCTTTTACCTTTCTACATGTGGATAAAAATCTTTCCATTTCTCCTCAGTGAGAAATTTTGAAACTGATAACTAGAACAAAGGCTGCATTATGGAAAAGCCAATCTGGAATTACATATACTGTGTTGGGAGTCGACATTTAAAATTCATTAACAGGGCAACACATAGAAGCTTTTCCATTTCTTATAACTGTTATTTCCAATCACAGCAGGCAGAGAAAACAGTTCATCTTCAGCTAGATCATGAATTTTTATGTAATGAGATACTGTGAAAAACAAAAATAATAGTAATAATATTCACGGGGTGCCTGAGTATTTCGATAAATAATATCTGCTCCGCACATGTTCTTCCTTCCTTTATGGTCTATAAAGCCCCCAGAATGTCTTCCACTCAATCTGTCTCCATGTTACGTTGTCTACCCATGCTTCTCTCACTCCCTACTGGTTACCTTGACACTTTTAAATCTTATGCTGTCAGTCCTGCTGCTTTTCTTCTAGCCAACACAATGGTCTCCTCTTATTTATCCCCCAACTCCCCACCCACCCCCACCGCCCCCTGAGCCATTGGCCTCCTTTTACAAGGTGGTTGTATTCCGGAAGCTGGTCTCTCTTCTGATTCCCCTATTGAACTGCTGTTACTCGGGGAAGCCTGGAGCTTCCAATGATGGCAAGCAGACAAGGGCCACCAAGGGGATACTGAGGACGGAAGAGGATGAGAATGGAAGAGGAATCGCTTTCAGCACCTTGGAACCCAGACTGGCAAGAGAAAGAAATACCTATTCCCTGGTGACAGCTTTTGCTCAGCTGCCTGAGACATCGCCTGAATCCCACACTTGGCTGGAATTTTCAATGCATTCAGATCATTTTTAATAATTTTTGTATTTATCCAGTTGGTGCTGGGGTGTTCTTTTGCAACTGAACGGCTTTTAAACTGATAGCAATATCCCCTTCTCTCCTGTGGATCAACCCACAGAGCCCCTTTTGGCCAAGCCCCTCCCCCAGCTCTCTTTACAACATAAACTTCTCCACATTAAGCGAAATGAAAACTGACTTCCTGCAAATCTGATTGAAATTTTTAATAATAATAAATACAAACATAACAGTGATAACACCAATAACAGTGGCTAATATTTATCAAGTGCTTATTAAATAGCAGTGATAAGTTAAGGCAGGGGAGCTCAAATTTTGCCGCAAATCTCCTTTTCAAAAGCCCTTTTCAAAAATCCACACTACACTTACACCAGAATCTCTAGGGTTAGGAAATAGGCATCACTGTTTTTTAAAGCTCTCCATGTGATTCCACAAGCAGTCAAATTTGAGAACACCTCTGCTAAAGATATGCTAATGAATTTTCATTCAGTCCTTCTGGTAATGATATGAACTGCTCATTGATCATCATCATCATCATCATCATCATCATTATTACTATCATTGATATTGTTGTCACTATTATGATCACCATGTGGCCCAGGGGGATGCCTGAGTTTCAGGAAGCTCACGCAGGTACGAAACAACAGAACCCAGTTTTAAAATATTAAAGTCGCCCAACGTTCTTGAATACCAGCAAGGAGCGGAAGGCAAAAAAAGGCAAGAACATGGATAATCCTCAGAGAAAGCAATCTTCAGTGAGGAAAAAAAAAAAAAAAAAAAAAAAAGAAGTGAAAGCCCGAATATTCTGAGTGCCCACATCCATCCTTAAGAGAAGTATTTTAGGATCTAATGGTGGCTTATCAGCTGAGCACAGAACAGACCCTAGTTCTGTTCATTTAGCATCATTCAATAGACATGTATTCAACCGCATCCATAAAGGAAACATGGAACTGATAAGCAGGCTGAGTGCTGCAATGAGAGAGGGAAACCCCACAGCGGACTAGGCCTTCTGATTCCTGCAGACAAAGGGGGTCTGATTAGAGTGTAGGCAGGTGTCTTTAGCTAATCCTGATCATGAAATTTCACGTTAGGCCAATACACTTGCATTAAAACGCAAACTTTTTAACTATGTTATCAGTAAAGTTCCTGGAACTAACAAGCTTCCATGAAACTTGGCTGTAACACTTTTGGGGAAAGAAGAAAGAATTTCCTACCTACACTAAAAACTGAACAATTCTGAATCACCAACGAAGCATTAATAATGACAAGCTTGCTACAAAATTAAAAGACCAAACAACTGTAATACTATTATATTACTAAGAGGTGAAAGCAAATAACAAGCTGTTTGCTTGCACATGAAAACACTTACAAAAACCTTTGTGAAGGTAATTCCGATTTTTCTTTTTCTTTTTTGTTTTTTTTTCATTTTCCACATTTTCCTATAGGTGAGCTTAACTTCTACAGCAGTATGCAGGATTTAGGTGTTTTTCCATTGCAAAATTTGCCAGCAACTATTGCACGGTAACGTTTCTGAAGAACAATCACTCCAGGTGATTTTTTTTTTTTTAACTCTCTGCCTCTCCACAGCAACAGATCATTTTTGATGTCAAGGAAAAGTATTTTGACTTTTAAAGAATAAAACAAAAGTTACAGGCAGATACTCACATAGAAAATCGCTAGTTTTATATCAATTATGATAAGAGGCAGGAGTTCCTGAATGGCACCTGTACTTCCTTATTTGACAATATTATCTTTGCTAGAAAGGAAGTATTTAGAGTACTAAGATTTAAATTCAATAAAGAGTAGTTTCTTACTTTCATGGCAAGTCAACACACTCCGTTACTAGACTCCACCAGAGAATCTAAGTTAAAAACAATGAATGTATGTTCTTCATTCAACATTCTTAAATAATCTTCCAAAAATAAATAAACTGCAAGCCTGCTTTGAATATGTCTGTAGTAAGTTTTTCAAGCAAAAACAAATGGATGGGCCACACAACTGATCTGATCCCAAAGTTCTGCAGATCTTTGCTAGAGATATTTATCGAAGGATTCGAGCCCCTTTCCGCCAAGGCCCTCCCCCAGCTCTCTTTACAACATAAACTTCTCCACATTAAGCGAAGTAAAAACTGACTTCCTGCAAATCTGATTGAAATTTTTAATAATAATAAATACAAAAACAACAGTGAAAACACCAGTAACAGAGGCTAATATTATATTACATTAAATATTATATTATTTAATATTAATTAATTAATAAACAGCCTTTGGCTTCGTGAACATAGTGATGGCTGTTGCAAAATATTGGAAGTATGTGATCTTACTCATGTCTAAAATTTAGTTCACGTATGCATAAGAAGCTCAGGGAAGTTTTCGAGCAACTTCAAGCACATTTATAGTTTTCAAACAAAACTAAAATTAGAGCACAGACGGCAAACCCCTATGTCCAACTGCCTATATATTTACTCCCTGGTACCTTCTTTTAACGAAAGTGGGAATGTTCAGGGCATAGAGGCTTCTGGAAGGACTGGCTGTTTTATTGTGTTTTACAACGTTGACAACAGAGAAACTTCTAGTTGGGGCAATTAATTGATGCCATGACACAGTAAATAATCAAAAGAGCATCTGGAGCGTGCACAACACTCCGCTTCCTACCTTGGGAGCTTTGGCATGCTTCCCACATCTGGCATCCTTGACAAGGCTGAGATCTAACAGCTCCGTCTCCTGGAAGGCAAAAATGTGAAACTGTTAAGCATCCACACAGATCTCTTTTCTTTGTTTTATATCATTGACATCACTTTTCAAAAAAAATAATGGTATCTTGAGACCTGCCTGAAGATTTCTCTGCAGTTAGGATATTTTTCCCTCTCACATTGTTTACCAAAAGAATCGGAACGGAAACAAGATAGCTAACTGCTAACTGTTCAGTTTACTGTATGTTCTAAGACATTTTAAAGTATAATGGGCATGGTTAGGGGGGCTCCAGTCTATACTATGAGCTATTCCTAAGTCATGATGAACTAGGACCTCCTGTGCCGAATTGAAAAATAATCCTGGGAGTCAGTCCTGGTATGAGGATATGTGAGTGGCATGGGGTATTGGGGATGATGGGTGGAAGGAGAGGCTCCCATCAACTCACTCTCTACCAAGGGAAAGAGATAAATCTGCCTCACCTACCTGCCCCCTCCCCAGCCTTCGGCACACCATACATCCTAATCTTTTCATTTATTCATTATGTATTACTGAACACCTATGAAATGCAAGTTAGTCTAGGATACAAGATACATATATATGATAGCTCCTCTGGATGGACTTGCCATCAAACAGGGGAGTAAAGAAATGTATATGCATAAGACATGGGACAGTGTGTACATGACAACTTTATTTATTTTATTTTGTTTTTATTTATTTGACAGAGGAAGAGACAGCAAGAGAGGGAACACAGCAGAGGCAGCGGAAAAGGAAGAAGGGGGCTTCCTGCCAAGCAGGGAGCTCGATCCCAGGACACTGGGATCAGGACCTGAGGTGAAGGCAGACATTTAATGGCTGAGCCACCCAGGCTCCCCTCATGGCAACTGTAAAGTTAACTGCTATGGGGGTCAACAGAGAAAAGAAATTTGCTCCCCCAGGGTCCCAAAGAAAAGTTCATGGAATGTTATTGACCATGAAGAAGAAGAGCTGGAAGGCATAACAATGGCAAGTAACCAGATAAAAAAAGGACCAGAGTTTTGGGCAGAACATTGAGGTATTCACAGCCTTTAGATGCTTAGAGATGGAGAACATTATAAGGAGGAGGAAAGGGATAGAGGGGCATCCAGGAAGAAGGAACAGCTCAGGGATGATGTAATGGCACTACGGGAGGGGATTCTCATGGGTAACATTCAATGCACAGAGCATATGAAGAAAAGTCAAGGGAGATGATGCCAGAAAGGGTTACTGGCAAAAGGATGGAGACCTTGAGAGTCCATCTTAGACACCGAGCCATGAGATTTGTGACACCCACATCACTGCGTGATTCGGAAGACACTACACCAGCTAGATGGAACTGTACGGCAATGAACAATCATCTTAAGGTGACTCCAGCCATCCGTCCCACCCATGCGGACAATGAGACAGCTGCATGCAGACATCCAATCCCTTCCTCCCTGTAGGAGGCATTCATCATCACTCAGCTACTCAGACTCTCTGAACAGGAGTGGATGTAATTTCTTTTAAGTCTTAATGTCCCCAAGTACTTGTAGATGGGGTTCCCAAACAATTCCTTCAAACAGCTGCCACCAATTTGAAATATTCAGTGCAAAATTGTCTGATTCTTTTCTTGCACCTAAGGTCGATCTCATGATTACAGTTTAACAGTCATGGAGGAGGTGGCGTCTGTCCACTGGGATGCAAAACCACACAGCAGGTCCAAGAGAACACCTGGATCCTGCAAAGGCAGGTCAAGAATCAGTGCCTTGTATTCTTTTGCTAGCCACGGCCATCTAATTCTGCTTTTCCCCCATTTTAGTGGAAACCTTACCTGATTCCTTGCCATGGGTGACTCTGGAAACCCTCCCAGACTCCGAGGTGTGACAGGTAGCCACACAGCAAAGATCTTGCAGGACAGAATAACTTGTTCCATAGTTCCCCTAAGGCCATTCCAGCCACAATCCTGAAGGTCACCTCACAAGTGTTGGAAAACATCAATACAGGGCTCAATGCTTTACTTAGGCAAAGGCGCAGTAAAGTCCTCAGACTTGAGGAGATGAAACATCTGGTCTGGATTTCTTATCTCCATAGCAAGACAATTAAAACTTGTGTTGGAAGGAGAGAAACAGGAAGAGAACCAGACTTAAAGGAGTTTCATCCAGAAGACCAGAAGACCAGAACCAGGTGGACTTTTGAGAGACAGGAGACCAAATAAAGGTAGAGGTAATGGGGAAAAAGATGACAGCCATAATATGGAGGTAGGATTGCCTAAAGCGAAGAGAGGAGTCATGAATAGCCCTACGGTTTCCATATTCCAAATTTGGGCAAAATGATGATGCATTTGGAGATGCTGGTTTGAGAGGCTTATCCAAGTGGAAATGCCAGTCATCAATTCCCTGGAATATTATTTATCAAATGCTGCAATGTGTCAAGTACAAGGTTGGTACTGAGGAATGACACCAACAATACAGAAAACAGACACCTGTTTTAAGCAGCTCCTGCACAAAACCAATTATACTCTAAAGGAGACATTTCAAAGTACATTGAAGACATGGGCTATGACATCTTTTCAGCTAATACCAGGATGAGAAACAGTTTGCCAGCCTTACAATTCTGTGGTTTTGGAGGGGGAGGAGGGTTACAGGAAGAGGAAACAACAAGTGCAAATGCACAGAGTCAGGAATGGTGTGCAAGAAACTGCAAGTCCCTTGAGATACACAACAAGGGGGAATGGAGAGTTGTCACAAACACTTCTGGACACGGTAGGCACTACATGTGTGCCCTCTTTATAAATATCCATACACATTGATACATATGTGTGGTATACTTTTCCATATATGTTGCATGGTGCTTTCCATATATGCAGAATAGAAATCCCACATACATACATAACACGTGCACCTAATTTTATAGCCACATTTTCTATTCAAGCAAATTCCTCCCACTGATGCAAACAAGAGAATTAAACTTTACTTATTTGTTTATACACACAAAGCCCAAATTGAGTTCACAAAGAACTAGATCTTAGCAGGCGTCATTATACAGACTTTTACATTACAGATAATGAACACTGTTTTCTACTCTCAGCTCACGAGGAAACGTTCATTCCCCAAGTCACAGAGGGGTACTTCATGCTGGCTGCCCTGGGGATTCATTCTGAGACCGCAGTAACTAAGAAACTTCTCTCGCCTATGTGTAAAATTGTGAGTGCAGGAAAGCCACCACAGGGCTCTATCAACATGGGTAATGTGCCATTGGAAAGACCCAGGTGGAAGAGCTGTCCATGGACTCACTGGAGTAGAAAGCAATGATTAAAATAGTGTCTCCCTCTTCTATTAGCATGCAATAGCCTCCCCTCTGGGGTTTAACTACAGCCTATTCTGTCTCCTCCACTAAACAGAAAATGTGGAACCCAATGCACAGGACCACAAAAATGTTGTTTGTGTCACTAAAACTTTTTCTAGGTTAATTTTCTCAAGCTAATAGTTGGAACAACTCACTCTCATTATTAGAAAGCAGTGAAATGGTCCCTTTCTCGGTTCATTTAAGAGATACTCATTTCCATCTTTATGGAATTCACTATTCCTTTACTCAGTTCTTGAAGAGAGGGAGGTCACCTGATGTTTAAGGAGAAAACCTGGGTTTGGGGAAGAGCCCTAAAATTAACTGGTCATGCGTTCAACCAATCACAGTCCCATAACCAAGCATTAACTGTGTCATCTATAAAATGAGTACGTTAATACCTTTCTATGTCTGAGGCTCTCAAACCTTAGCCTGCATTAGAGTCACCTGGAAAACTTGTTAAAACACAGACAGGCTGGATGCCATCCATCCATTTCTGGTTCAGCAGGACTGGGGTGGGCCTGAGAATCAGCATTTCTCACAAGCTCCCAGGTGATCTGGATGCTGCTGGTCCATAGACCACACTTGGACAAGCACTGATATACACTCATTTTGCGGTTGTTATTATAAGGCTTTTGGGGTGAATTAGGATTGATAAAATTATGCATTACTTATATGTTATAATATGTTCTAGGAAGAATCTACAACTGTCTTTTCTTTATACAGGGAAATGTCAAATAAAAATATTTTACCTAATGAATACAGAAGTGTGCCTAGCAGTGAATAATCTAGGCTTCAATTCAGTTTAATGGAAGAAAAACTACTGAAGGACAGATGGCGTCAACACCTTTTCTTATTTTTCTTAGCATTAAACTTTACCCTATACAAGCAAATGTCTCTGTTCACAAATTGAAGCAATCACTGGCATCGATTTATGTTTGCTTAAAATGTTATATTATATAAGCTTTATTTTACACTTAATCACATCAGAGACATCTTTGGAAAAGCAAAAGAAGGCAACTGGTTTTCTCTCACCTCTAAACCCACCCCACAGTGGAAAGGCGGTTGGAGTGTCCAGAGGCCTGTGGGCTACCTTGACCAGTAAGAGAAGAATGAACTAATAGAACCTTTTCATTTCCAAGGCACACAATGGTCCCCTGCAAAGCTTGAAGACCACACTTCTAGGACCCCTCCCCCATGTATCCAATGAAGTGTTGACAGATATGCCTTCTCCCTTTGTCAGTATGGATGAAAGCGAATTAACAGTAATCAAGGATTTATTTTTGATATTTTGAATGAGTGATGAGAAAAGCTAAGGGAAGACCAAATTATCTCTGATGTTTACTACTCAGCAGAAAGATTTCAATCCATCAGCCACAAACCCACTGTGAGGTAGATGAGCCATGAAATGCACTGCAAACTCAGGAAAGAATACAATTTAAAAACCAACTCTTTTCCAGAATACCAATTTCTGTGCATTGTCAACAAATTCCTTTAGTCATCCAATATAATAACGTACTTTAAGTTCACACAATATATAATCAGAGCAGCAATTACAGTCACAAACATTTCACGGGGAAGATATTAACGGCTGTGTGTGTGGGGGTGATTATGGACAACTCAACATGCGGTATATTCATTAAGTTGTTCAACCTCCATTTACCAAAAGTATAAGACATTAATATATTTTATTAACTGTCAAACCTCCCTAAAATGTCCAATGTTAAAGAAAAAAAAAACTATTTTAGAATCCTTTAATGAAGCGTTTTAATTTAGAGAGAAGCAGAATAAGTAGATTCAATTCTTTGTTTCTTAAGTTTATTCCACTTTTGAGGGAGTGAAAATTGCCTCAGAGGTAGCGTACCTCTCAAAAAAAACCAAAAACAAAATAACAACAACAAAAAACAAACAATAAAAACCCTATAGTCTCTCTCATTCTCTTCTTTCCTATGTTCCTTAGCCTTTGATTTTGTCTTCTTCCCTGAAGTCCATGATAGAAACTCAATGTAAGAAACACCAGGTCATCAATACCAACCACGGCAGAGAAAAGAGAAAAGTGAGACATCTGGATTTCTTTATTTAAACCAACATACATCGAAGATGATGAAAATTTCATAAATCTAGGGGGCAGAAAACTTGTCTCTGGGAATTATCATTGGTAATCTATGCACCATCAAAGCAATCAGTATAGAAATCTGTGCCTTGTATCCTTGTCTTTCAAACAGAAGTAGATGCCAGCAACGTGTTCCTCATTGGGCTGCTGTTAAATCAAGGGAGATGTTACATTAAGATCTCCACTTAGCGAACAGGGACTAATGTGTGCATATCAAGTCTTAATGCTTGCAACGTTTCCCATTCCAAGTGAAAGGCAAAAGATCATAGTAGAAAAGCCAAAAATGGATAGGTAATGCATGGAGAAGAAAAACACGGAATGCTAATGAACAAAAGGAAAAGCATCTGAAAAATCTAAAACTCTAGAGACATTTCATAAAACCTTGAAACCAAAATAAGAAAGACCACGTCTAGAGAACACTGATTTTCACCTTTATGTGTCACAGTTAAATGCAAAATTAGATTAACATCTGAGGTGGAGAAAAGACAATGAGATAGCTCTTGTGTTATGGGTAGTATGGTAATTATCACCAACAAGATAAAAACTGAAGAATTCAATTCAATTAAAGCTTCCTGCCATAGAAGGAGGCAAAGTCAAGTAATATCATCCTTCATAACAACAGCAATAGAAATCGCTGCTATTCAGAATGGAGAAAAAATAAGATGGCAAAAATTGTAAGAGATGGTATCTGAGTATATCACCGCATCTTACATCACCCGCAACACCACAGTGAATGAGTCTTACGGCCTCCACTGTGCAAATGAGAGAATGAATGGAGAAACTGAGTGACAACAGCTGGTCGTTCGTACAATGGAATCACAAATCTTATCGTTTTGTCCACTTGTTGTAAGCAGGATTGCTAGATGGCCACCAAGACTCCTGTGCCCAGACCATGCCTTTGTCCAGTCCCCACCCTTTGGGTGTGGTCAGCACCCCAGACTTGTTTCTAACAACAGAACGTTGTGATGGGCGATCACTACCACCTTGATGTTATTTTACATGGCACATGCGAAGGGCTTTTGCGGGTGTAATTAAAGTCTTCAATCAGGTGACTTAAATTTAACCCAAGGAGAGGTATCCTGGGTGAGCTTCTCACAAGGTCTAGAAATGAGAGGCTTGACGCAGCAGAGATGCTCACCTGCTTGCTGTGTTGTGTGTTGCCTATGAAAAGGGAAGACCTCTAAGAGGTGAGGACCTCAGTCTTACTATGACAAAGAACAGAATGGCAGCAGCAACCTGAATGAGCTTGGAAGAAGGACTCCAGCTCGAAAGGAAAACACAACCCACAACAAATAGAATCAGTAACACTGATTTTCATAAGCTGTGTCCCCACAAGGCAGCGTGAAATATATTGATAAAAATCTAGTTAATTTTTTCTGTAGATAACCACCAGACACCTTTAACACAGCCTGTAAAACCCGAAGCAGTGAGACCCTGACCCACGGAGACTGGGGAATAATAAATGTTTGTTGTTTCCAGCCTCTAAGTTTGAGGTAATTTACATAATACCAATAGATAACAAATACATTGCCCCCACTGTTTCCACCTTTTAATGCACTTTATAAAAAGGTATGTAAATGAATTTACATATCTTGGTACTCTACCTAGCATAAACATGATGCAATACTGTCATCTCTTTTGAATATGTCCAGCAGGAAACAATTATTCTTTTTTTTTTCTTTTAAAGATTTTATTTATTTATTTGACAGAGATCACAAGTAGGCAGAGAGGCAGGCAGAGAGAGAGGAGGAAGCAGGCTCCCTGCTGAGCAGAGAGCCCAAAGCAGGGCTAGATCCCAGGACCCTGAGATCATGACCTGAGCCTGAGGCAGAGGCTTAACCCACTGAGCCACCCAGGAGCCCTGGAAACAATTATTCTAATGGAATTGCAGACTTACAAAGCTGGGACAGATTGCAGGTTAGGAAACTGAGTCCCAGAGAAAACATATCAATTACCCCATATCACTGAGATTGAGTAAGGGAAGGAAAAAGAATCTACATGCCCCCAGACCTATTTATTTATTTCTCTACACAATTATTTTTCAGTATTCACAAAATAGCAGGAACATTAACTGAGTATTATAAATTTTAAAAAGAACATTTTTGTTCATGTACAAGAAAAAGTATTATGTTAAATAGAATCAGTAACACTGATTTTCATAAGCTGTGTCCCCACAAGGCAGCGTGAAATATATTGATAAAAATCTAGTTAATTTTTTCTGTAGATAACCAGAAAGGTAGTTCAGCCCCTCGTTACTACACAAGAGCCAAATTTTTCCCCCCTTACTTCCTTTTTAACTCCCTAGGAAACTTTTATATATTCATGTAATAAGAGAAAGTTGCTTAAGTTGAAAGCTAATGCAGGTAAACATAAAATTTTACCCAAAGCACCAAAGCTGTATTAGGACATAAAATTCATAAAACAATTCTAACCGCATTTATGTTTATAACTTGATGCATTTACAACCTAAATCATCTATGACTAGGCAGGTGGAGGGAGGTAGGTTGGGGTGGGGGAGGGGTGCAGAAAATGCCACACATAATTCCAAGGTTCTGAAGCATTAGTGTCTTCTAGCAATTTTCTAAAATGATGAATGAAGACTGGTAAAATTTAATATTTAAAATTTAAATTTAAAACGATACTTACTGACTATATTTTAACCTTATTTGTTTGACCCTATAAAAAACAGAAAGAAGTCTCCATAATCACCATGGAAAAAATCTGTGTTTGTTCTAAAGATGAATAAAAGCATTTTATTTTATTCAATATCCAATATATTTGATGTTTATAAACAATATATGTTTATATCGGTTGTTTATAAACAAAATATTTTATTTCCCTAGTCCTTATTTATTAACAGGCATAGAGGGATTCATCACATTTTTATAGGATATTGCATTTGTTAAACACCCAGAGTATATTTTAAATTGTGACTACAATGATAAAGATTGTATTGTCACAGCTTTCTATTATGCCTGTGCTCAGCAAAAGTCCTCATTTCAGGCTAATCAGATTAACTAGAAAGAGCATCCATCATTTGGCAAATAGTTTCATAGATACTTAACACTATCTTTATGGATATTTTGTGGGAGCATAAAATCTGATCTCCATAAAAAGTCATTTGAAAAGAAATATGGAAATGATATAGATTAATCAGGCACACAAGCTGTTTCCACTTGAAAAGTCCAGATGATGTAAATGTAGCCAGATTTTCCCTTTAAATTGTCTAAAATGTTATCTCTGATCTACACATATTTCACTACGGTTGAAGAGCTTTGTTATCTAGTAGTGCAGATTACTAAATGTAATATCTGAACCTACCACCTATCTGCTTTATGAGTCAAATTTGTTCATTTCCTTAGACCAATGGTTCTAAAAGCATGGTCCCTGGAGCAATCCTACCAGCATCAACATACCAGCTTGGAATATGTGAAAAACCCAAATTCTCAGGACCTACCATAGACTGGCTGAATCAGAACCCCTCAGGTGGGGCCCAGAATCTGTATTTTAATTAAGTTTTGAGGTGATGCAGATGCAATGTAAAATTTGAGAACCTCTGTCCTATAAATTAAATGGAGTCAACCACTACCCATAAAGAAGGGAAGTTAATCAGAGTTAGAGCTTGTTGTAGGACATTCTGTAGGACAATGGACAAACTGCCTAGATCCATTTAAGAAATGTTTGCCCCAGAGTCATATGAACAACTATAGAACTGATAATAAAATTGAGGAAAGTCTTCTTCAGACTACTATGTTTATCAATACCATCAATTTCACCATAAACTGAAGCAGTCATTTCCACACTGGGCCTTAGAAACTAGACAAAGTCAAGGGAGGTTCTAAAAATGCTTAGCTTTATTCCAGATATTCTGCTTCAAACCTATGCATGATCATCTGGGCTGATAACTAATGCATTTTCTTTTCTCTTCAATTATATTATCATGGCAGGCCTAGTAACTTTCAAATTTTCTGAAGTATGTAGAAATGGCATTCACTTCCCTTTCTTGGTAGCCATTTTGTAAAATCCACCAAGATAGTCTCATTTTTCTCCCTCAGCTATTATTCAAACATATATCACAAATTTTTCTGCCTAAAGTTTTGAATCTTACTGTGCTAAGCCTCTCCTCATGTTCTGGCCACCACAGGACTTTTTCTTTTTAAAGATTTAATAGAAGTTTTAATGCTTCAACAAGGACATTCTAAGGCTTAAAAAAAACAAACCTGTGATTCACGGAAACTGAACAGCAAACTCTTGAAAAACTAATGGATCAAAGGCAAATCAGAAAATATCTTGAGACAAACGAAGATGAAAACACAATGTACTGGAACTTATGAGATGCAGCAAAAGTAGCAACCACAGATTTTGACGACCTTTTAATCTCACTTGACATCCTGAATATGCGAGGAGTTAATCTACCTTTCCAAATGAGGTATTTTAAGTTGACAAGTATGCAGTAATATGTCACTTTTTTTTTTTCTTTTCAACGACTTGCTTCTTCAGATCACTTTTGGTTTTCTGGTAAGACAAAGAAATCCAACTGAGCTTTTTCGCATGTTAATTAGTAGGGATAAGGACTGGATATGTGAAATAGGAAGCGTTTTTTTCTCCAGAAGAAGACCATTCACTGAGTTGATCAACAAATCATCCCCAATGTCTTGCCTGTGTGCTGTAAACTCATCAGAAGTAAATTTCTTTTCATTCAACTGTTGGTAAACCTCAACACTAACGCAAGTACCTAAATAAGGATAGCTGTTCCTATCAAGAACTATAAATGATTGAACTATAAATTTACTAAGTCCAGGTTCATTTTCTAGTTACTCAGAAAATTTCCATAAAACTCCTATACGAATTCTACTGATGCCCACCTGGGTCCTCACTGGTCCCCTTTTTTTGCTAGATATCCATCCCCACCCCATCTTTACAGGCTTCTCTCCTAACAATGGACAGCTATGGCCTTTGACTATATTTGGCCTCATGGAGCCACTTACCTCAGATGTAGAGAGAGAGGATGTCTGAGAGACTATTTCCCCATAGAGAGCTCAGAGCTCAGGACTGCCAGGCCCAGGAGCATAAAAGCCCAGCAACCTTGCCTTAGGGGAGAGCAAACCCCTGGGTTGAGGCAAGGACTTCACCTCAAACATCACTATTGGCTGCCTTCTTCCTCTTGACTGTCCTGTTTCCCTCATTCTCTGACAATCATGTCCTAGGAGCTCCTCCTTAATAAAGCTCTTGCAAACAACCACTTGTCTTTGGGTCTTTTTAGAGAATATGACCCAAGGCAGCTATCATTTGCAAATAAGCAGCATAGAAAATAATGTTAACCTTAAAAATATTCTGAATCACATACGAACTATTTTTTAAAATCATTTTTATCTTAATCCTTTTCCTTGGCTTTTGATAGATTTCTGTAGATTTCTGGCATTCTTAAATTTTCTGGGAAAATAGTCATAATCATTATGATCCATGCACTAAATGAGAGTTCTGCCAGAGAGTTCTCAATCACTGTACATTGTATTTTATCCTACATTACTCATAATTAGGTTTTAAAATACTTTGACCATTTCCTGGGAAACAGATATGAGTATATATCATCTATCCCAATATACAGATAGTTTTTTCAAAAGCTTTGTCTCATCACATTATAACCAAGAGGCAGTGCCTGATTCTAAAGAAGAAATGTTTCTTCCTGAAAAAAAAGGAAGAAAAACTATAAAAAGCATCAGCTTACCTAATTCCCAAACCACAGTTCATTTTGTCATATTCAGAGCTAAAAAGAAATATGTTCTTAACCACTATATTTTAGGTCACTTTCTTTTTGGTTAAGATTTATTCCAGTTTCAGCCACCTACCTAAGGGAACACACAAACTTTACTCCAAAGATGAATAAAAAGGATTCATTTCATAAGTTCATCAAAAATTTACTTAAAAACAAATAAAGATGACTTCTTACAAGGATTTTATATAAATAACATCACTGTTCTAGGCAGTTTCACGAACAACATTAATTTAGTATTACCATCTCTCTGTGAATGCAGAGGGAGGAAGTGAAATGCAAGCATGGTTGGATCCAGAGTGGGATAGGGCAGATTTGAAAGATAACACATGAGCTGGGGCACCTGGGTGGCACAGTCCATTAGGTGTCTGACTCTTGGCTCCCGTTCAGGTCATGACCTCAGGGTCATGAGCTCAAACCCTGCATCAGCCTCCAAGTTCAGTGAAGAGTCTGCTAAGTTTTCTCTCTCTCTCTCTCTCTCTCTCTCTCTCTGTGACCCTCCCCACACTCACTTGATCACTCACTCTTTCTCTAAAAGAAATAAATAAATCTGGAAGGATAGAAGGAAGGAAGGAAGGAAGGAAGATAGATAACTCATGGGAAGACGATAAAACTGAAGGTTACAGTTCTTGAGAGGAGAGACCTGTAGGAAGAAGAGAAAGAAAAGGCCTGGTAATAACTAAGAGATCAAACTAGTATTTACTGTAAAGCGAACATTCAAGAACAAGTGAGGACAGAAGGCTTACCCACCAGGAATCCTGGGATAACTCAGATTTAGCACAGACTTAGAAGAGAGAAATGAAATTGGGACTTCAAATTGTACTTACAGAAATAAGACTTCAGTAGTTAATGTGGAAAGGAGGGAATTTTTATGACCTTACTTTACAGTCATTAAAAAGTGAAATATTTTAAAGAGAGAGTGCAAGATTTTAAGTTACCAGATTAAGATCTCGGCAGATTTGGGTGATGGGCAGTGGGCTACTTGTCAAATGGGAATTTGAATAAATGATCTTGTTGGAATTCTTAAGCTTGGGGCCAAGAAGGGAAGAATGGAGTGATATAGGTGGTATGCTTCGCATTTTGTACTACCTAACGATGAGAAAGAAAATATCCTCTAAAAACACTTTTACGAGACCTTCTGTTTACTTCTATTTCAGCTTCAGAACTGTAGCAAAGAAAGATAACTAATAAAAGACATTCATCTCCTTCCAACACATCTCTGTCTTGACTGTCACAAGAAATTCCCCGAGGAGAACAACCATTTACTACCTTCATTAAAAAGGTTGCAAAGTGGTAACACAGGGCAGCCAGCTTATTTCTATCAATCGGTGAGATGTATAAAATCTTTAAAAATTTCAGTGACTAGAAATCGGAAACGAGAATAAGCAAAGACAGAGTTAAGGAAAGAGACTGTTAGTGCAAGCGACAGAGAGAACAAAGCGTAAATTGAATCACCGTGGCCTGAAAACAAAAGTACGTGAATTAAGTAGTTTCGTAGGTAATGCAAACAACTAAAGCAAAAACAGCTGAAAGGTATTTGTTTCTGTAATAGTATATACCAAAAGTTATTTCTGGAAAGAAAACTAGAAAGGAAGGAAGGAATGGACGGAGGGAGGCAAGGGAGGCTTGTCTTGCCTCTTGACCTCTCAAGAGGACAAGAGCAAGGTGGGTAAGGAGAAACCAAAGGGCATGACAGCTCTCCTAGCTAGCAAGATCATGGTACTAAAACACAAGGAAGGGCGCCTGGGTGGCTCAGTGGGTTAAAGCCTCTGCCTTCGGCTCGGGTCATGATCCCAGGGTCCTGAGATCGAGTTCCACATCGGGCTCTCTGCTCAGTAGGGAGCCTGCTTCCTCCTCTCTCTCTGCCTGCCTCTCTGCCTACTTGTGATCTCTCTCTGTCAAATAAATAAATAAAATCTTTAAAAAAAAATAAAAATAAAACACAAGGAAAGCTGATACACTGGGGTCATCTCATGGGCTGGCCATTCCTGGTGGAGTCATGGCAGGAAGGAGGAACCCAGCTAGGAACCCAGACAGGGTAAATGGAGAAGGAGGGAAAGAATCTGGAGGGTCTTGGGGCCACCTGCCTTTCTTCTACTTCCTGGGATTTGCTGCTAAGGCTGCTGCTCGATGATGGTGGCAGCTGTAACATGATTCCCTAAAAAAGTGAGGGCACCAGCCGTGGGTTTCCACGTACGCTTATACATTAACTTCACGTTCTCAAGGGAGATCACTGAAAATAACCCAGAAGCCATAGAATGGTGCCAAGAGAGACAACCACAAAAGCCAGTCCTTGGAAAACTTTTCTGAAATATTAAGTTGGGCAATCAAATAACAAGCAATTGAGAGTGGAACTACTCTTAAATAAAAACTGTCTTTGGCAAAATGCTGGGCAAAATTTCTTCGTATCCTCGTCTTCCTTCAAATCAAAATATCCTCATGTTTGGGGCACCTGGGTGGCTCAGTCGGTTAAGGATCTATCTTCGGCTCAGGTCATGATCCCATGATCCTGGGATGGAGCCCAGCTTCCTCAGGTTCCCTGCATAGCGGGGAATCTGCTTCTTCCTCCCCCTGTTCTTTCGAGCACTCACCCCCCACCCCCGCAAAATAAATAAAATCTTAAAAAAAAAATTCTTATGTTTAATGCTTCCTTTGTAAGTGGAGTTCAGAAAAAAAAAATAATCATGTTAGAATTTGTCATCTAGGGCAAAACAAAAGAAATATCATTAGCTTCCTCAGGGGCTTGAGTATTACCTTCCTGATGTGGGAGGTGTCTTATTCCAGGTCATCTCAAAGAATCCCATTATTGATCAACACCATTGTTTGTCGTTTGAAGGGCGTCCTGTGGACTCATTCCAGGGAGGCCTCATACTTTCAAAATGGAAACCACTGTAACTTTTGTTCTTTCATTTCACAATATCACTTTATGATAAATTACTTTATTTTTTAAAAAGATTTTATTTATTTATTTGACACAGACAGAGAGAGAGCACAAGCAGGAGGAACAGTAGGCAGAGGGAGAGGGAAAAGCTGGCTCCCTGCAGGGAGCCAGATGCGGGACCTGATCCCAGGATGCTGGGATCATGACCTGAACCTAGGACGACGCTTAACTGACTGAGCCACCCAGGCACTGCTATGATAATTTTTTTTATTCTCTAGAGGTTAGAACATGAATTCATAATCTCTTATGAAGTCTCAATTTTTACCAGATACACTCTCCCTAGGTATATAATCTTTTCAAATAAATAACTCAGGAATCCTTAACGTAAGTATGGAACATTCAAGGGATAGACCATTTGTTCATTATTGCACAATATATTTCTTCTCCTTCACATAAAAGTAAACCCTAAAAATAAATCTGCCTCAGAATTACTTCCTCTGTAAGTAAGTAAATACTGGGGCCAAAATTCTTAAATCTGTAGAGCTCTGATCCTGGATTAACATTTAGTGAAAATATTCTACCTTGCTTGTCCGGAAAGTTTTTGAAATTTTCTTGCTTCTCTCCTTAATGTCTGAGCAACTATTCCCTGTATACCTTCAGCCTAATCCCTCCTATGACTCAAATAAGCAATCTGTTTCCTTTCAGGCTCCACTATAAACACCTACTGTGTTTCAGAACATAGGTTATTTGGGTTCTCAATTTTGAGTCAAGTGAATCACACTTGCTCTATGTGGGTCAGTCAAAATTAAGTACAGAAATCTCCACGTACTAAAGTTGCTACTATTCTGCCTTATGATTATGGAATTAAATTAACTTGAGTCTTAAGCACTTTATGTCTTTCGGCATTATTTTTTTTTTTTTCAAAGTGCAAAAGCTGGGACACATCAAATAGTCCAACCTTCGAGAAACTTCATGGATGTAGTACCTTTATCATTACCTCTTCTACTATCGCTTGATAGAATCATCAGTGGTTTTCAAAGTAGGATCCCTAGAACAGCAACAGCAGCATCACTAGGAGATTTGTTAGAAACACAAATTTCTGGGCCCCTCCACAGACTTACTGAGTTGGAAACTCTGGAGGGGCACCCTGGCAATGTCTGTTGTCACAAAATCTCCAGGTGATTCTGATATACTCTGAAGTTTGAGTACCACTGCAATGGACACTTAGAATATCCAAACAAAGTGCCTTTGGAAAGAAATACCAAGATTTCTGGGTCTTAATACTTCCCTCACTTGTAAAGAGTCAGATTTACACTATGCCATCAGCACTCCGAAGAAGTATATCTTCATATTTTAAAAAAATATTTGATTTTTATGACTCTCAGACGCTATTTTTTTTTTAAGAAAATAGGTTAATTACACTAAGGGAGAAAAGAAGAGGAGAGAGAGAGAGAACACATCAGTGCAAATACAAGGAAAAATTAATTCCAGACACAGTGGTTCTCACATTACCTCCTATCTATTGTGCAATTCTATTTTTAAAGTTAAAAAGAAAAATAGAGCATTAAAAGGCTCTTTTGTTACATGAAAGAGCTTGAATCATGTGACTATGTAACTGATGATTTTCTTAATATTATTTTGATAATACACAAGCTGTCCCAAATGCTTTAAAAACATTTTCTGCTGAAATTATTATTAAACCATTTAAAGGGCATACAAACCAAAGGGGTCCATGTCACCATTACACTCCGTGATCACCATGATGGACTGTATTATAGTGCTGCCACTCTTTTCTCTACACAGGAGAGTGGGTTTTTGCAGGTCACCATTAACAGGCTGTGCAGTCCTTAGCAGAAGTAGCTAACTCCCCCAAATTTTGCACTTTGCCTTACACAGTGTAGGGAATCGCAGAAAATCACCATCTAATCATGAACCGCAACTCACAACACCCCTTTCGTGTAAAGGGTCCTGTTACTACTTCTAACAAATGGAATATGAAAGGAAGAGATGAGGGTCATTTCCAAGCCTCTTTCTCTCCCCTCCTTCCTTTACATAGTGGTCAAGGAGACCCTAAGAAATATTGCAACCTCTCTACTGGACAGAGCCTAGGTCCTGAATTACGACATAAAAGAAAGTCATCTTTAAACCAACAACACAAACACACTGGACTCCTACGTGAATGAGAAATACTTGTTGACATGGGGAACAAAGGCAAAGGGAAAAATTAAATTTCCTTTGACTTTCAGTGCATTGGCAAGTCCTTGAGAAAGGCAGAGGGACCTTCCTCTAGGAACTCCACTGCCTCTATGTTAATACTTTGCGAAGGGCAAAAGGCAATCTTAGCTTAACATAAACCAAGCTCCAAGATCCTGTAAGTCTACTTGAACTTGGAAAAAGTCCTTTGGAAACCTCCTTTATCTCTGCCCCCTCCAAGATCTATGTTAGTAATCACCCTCCATGCATATGGCCCACTGATATACATCCGAAGGGTCTCATGACTTAGGCTTTACTAGACAGTCTTAAATGACCTTTTCCTAATGGCAGGTAGCCCTCAAGGTCCTGGAAACATTGCTTCAAAATTCCTTAGAGACTTTCGTTGTCCCTGACCCCCTCTCAACTTCAGAGTATATTATCAGCCACTCCTCACTACCTCAGTGGAGCTCTTTCTGCTCACGGGTCCTGTCCCCACACTTTCATAAAACCATCCTTTTGCACTGAAGACACCTCAAAATTTTTTCTTGACCATCCTCTCTGAACCCCAACATTTCCAAATCACCTGTGTTAAGCCACTGAAATTCTGGAGTTTATCTCTCATAATAGGATACTCCAGTAAATATAGGGCTTATATTACCTTTTTCTTAAGGGCCAAATTCCACTATCTCAGATCATAAAACATCAGACATGTTGTGATGTGTAAACACATTACACAACACATCACATTTGTCAACATTAAGTTGACACATCACATTTATGTGTCAACTTAACCAGGCCATAGGGTAACAAGGTATTTGGCCAAACATTATTTCGGAGTATGTCTGTGAGGGTGTTTCTGGATGAAATTTATTTTTTTGAATTTGTAGGCTAAGAAAGGTAGATTGTTTTCCCCAATGTGGGTAGTCACTATCCAATTCATTGAGAGCCTGAATCAAACAGAAAGGCAAAGAAAGGAAGAACTCATTCTCTGCTTGACTGTTTGAGCTGGGATCATGAACTTCTGCTCTCAGATGGTGTCTCACGCCATCAACTCCCTTGGTTCTCAGGCCTTTGGACTGGACAGTAACTATGTGAACTAAGCTTCCATAACAATGTGAACTAATTCTTTCGAAGACAGACAAAGAGTTCTGTTTCTCCAGATAATCCTGAAAATACATACATGAAAAGTTTAAAAAGGGGGAAACTGTGAGAATTAATTTTATCCCCATTTTATAGATGGTAAAACTGAAACGCTAGATGACTGTGGGTGCTGATACAGCAACATACCAGGTTTAACGCACTTCTCTGTCTTAGAATATAATTAAAGTTACAGCAAGCATTCGCGAATACGAGTGTGTTGATTACTGTGACTTTATAATAAGTTTCAAAATCAGAGAGTGGGAGTTCTTCAACTATGTTCTTCCATTTTAGTATTGTGTTGGCTATTCTCAGTTCTTTGCATTTCCATATTACTTTTTTTAAGTGTGTTGATTTTTTTTTTTTAAGTTTTCTAGGATTTTAATTGGGACTGCACTGAATCTATAGTTCAGCTGGGAAGAACTGACATCTTTACCATACTGAACCTTTCCATCCATGAGTACAGAAATGTCTTTCAATTTATTTGACTTTTTCATCAGAAAGATCTTCACCAGATCTTATTTGACGTTTCTTTCCTTTTTTTAAAAAGATTTTATTTATTTATTGTTTATTTTATTTATTTATATTTAATTGTTTATTGTTATATTCATGTTTAGTTATTTATTTATTATTTAAAATTAAAATTAATTATTATTTAAATTTATTTAATTTATTTATCTATTATTTAAGATTTTTTTAAATAAAGATTTTATGTATTTACTTATTTATTTATTTGAGAGAGAGTGAGAGAGCATGAGAGAGGAGGTCAGAGAGAGAAACAGATTCCCCATGGAGCTGGGAGCCTGATACGGGACTCGATCCCAGGACTCCGAGATCATGACCTGAGCCAAAGGCAGCTGTTTAACCAACTGACCACCCAGGTGCCCCTTATTATTTAAGATTTTATTTATTTATTTGACAGAGACAGAAAAGGAACACCAGCATGTGTGGGATGAGGGGAGAGGAAAAAGCAAGTTCCCCTCTGAACACAGAGCGTGACCCGGGGTTCGATCCTAGCACCCTCGGAATATAACCTGAGTTGAAGGCAGACACTTAATGACTGAGTCACCCAGGCGTTTCTTCTTTGACTATTTCATCAGTGTTGTTTGGTTGCTTATGTATAAAATCCTTGACATATTTTGTTATATTTAATCTTAAGCATTTCAATTTTGGTATGATTATAAATGGTATTTCCTTTTTAAGTGTCAAGTTCCAGCTGAACGTTGCTGGAGTATAGAAAAGCGTTGACTTTTATACATTGACCTTATATCCTACAATCTCTCTGGACTCATTTATTTGCCCCAGACAGGATTTTTTTGGTAGATTCTTTGGGGTTTCCAAAATAAAGATCTTGTCATCATGAGATAAAGATAATTTTATTTCTCGGTTTCATGTTTCTTTTTGATTCACTGATTCTCTTCCTTCTCCACCAAACTGCATTTGGTACTTCTTCCATAGCCCATTCCAACCGCCATCTTTCTACCTCGCAGTACTGATCTTCCACCTGGTCCTACCAAACCTCCTTGTCACATTTCTCCTCTTATCTCCTCTCACCTCACCTTCTCGAATGCTCTAACTTTCCGATAACCACCAGCAAGGCAGCCAACAATAACCAAAGCATTCTGTTGAGTTTCCTCCTTCCCAGACACAGTCACCACACTGCAATCATATCCTCATCTCTTGACCACAGAATTGCAAGTTGATATAGACACAGTGAGGATTCTTCATAGAAAGAAATCAGAGCCTAATTGCACAGTTTTCCTGAAAATTCCACCAGGAGAACAGTGTGGTCTCTCACAGCAGCTCATGCATTCCATCAAGACCAACTGAGAGAAATGAGCCTTACCAAAAGATCCTTTCACCAGAATTTTGGCTGCAAGTATGTCACATTGAGATAACCTAAAATTCTTTCATTTTGTTGACAATATATTCACTGTATCCCACTTCCCCTTCTCATCACCTGTCTAATCTTTCATTCCCATCTTCAAAACCTAATTCTCTGCCAAGACTCCCCCGTCTCTTTGAGCTGCATCCTCTGAGATGCCGAGGATTTTATTCTGCGTGTTAATCTTTTGCTCCTTGCTCCACTGGTCCTATTGGATTGAACTGCTACACAGTGGAATGTTCTACATTCTTTTGCATGTATGTGTATGTACAAATGCATGTACGTGAATGTGTGTGTGCGCACATTTTTAAATGTCTTGTTTTCTCATGTTACAGAAAATCACTCAAGGGTCAAAATTCCACTTCATGCTTCTTTGCAATCCATACATGTTCAAATACGTTTGACTGATTGATATCTGTTTTTAAGCAGAGATAGTGCCTTAGTTTTAACACAGACTGGGAAAATCATGTAAGTTTCTAAATATTAATTAAGTCTTTTAATCCTACTTATAATTATAGTGAACATGTATCAGTAACAATTTATGTTCAGGTATAATTAAAAAAAGAAAAAGAAAAGGCCAAAACGTCAGTAGTTTAGACACGATAAAGACTTACTTATCTCTCAGATTGGAAAAAAAATGAATAAATAAATTAAAATAAAATAAAAAGCCTAGAGGTAGAAGTCCAGGCTGGGTACGACTACATGACAAGGTTGACTGGGTCCCCCCTTTACCTATGGGACAGTTTCTCAGTCCTCAGCAAGTGGTTTCTCCCTCATGGTAGAGATGGCCTTTCAAATACGGTTCATATCAGTGATAGAAGAGAAGGAATATTTCAGACACATATGCCCTTCCCTTCAAGAAAATGTTCCGGAAGTCTCACTGGCTTCTGTTTCCACTTCTTGGCTAGAATTTAGTCTCCCAGACACACCTAGCTACAAGGGAAGCTGGGAAATATACAAGGAGAATGGTTACTAGATCAAATGCTAGCAGGCTTCCTCCATCTAGAGGAAGAACGTTCTTTCCATGTAAGTGAACCACCAGGACTTCTATGTTCAAGGGCAATCAGAGGAGCATTTGCTGAAAGACAGTAAAGTCCCAGTAATCCTCCCTCTCTTTGGGAATGCTTTATGGTCTGCTCCAGAACATTATCCCTCAGTCACAACTACACACCTCTCTCCTTCAACAGAAACTTACAGTGTGTCTACAGGCAAATCTCCCCTCACCCCCAAGAGCCTCCCAACTTTTTTCTCCTGTGGAGTGATTTACCATCTTGCCACTGAGCTGCTTAAAGAGCCAGGTCCTTGTTCTCTTCTAACTACTTGAAACTACAGCAAACCTGGTATTTCATAGATATGGCTTCACAAAATTAATTGAAATTTAACTTTAAAAATTCCTCATCCTTGTGTTTTGTCTTAACTTGAAGGTCTAAATCCATCCATTCTAATAGTAACATAGTAGGTAACTCTAAAAGAAACAGGAGGTAGAGCAATATTCTGAAGGACCACTCCACTTACATTTTTGGACCATCTCAACACCCCTAATATGGTCATATTCTCAAGTTAACACCAAATAAACTAAGACCTCTGTCCATTACATGCCCAGTGTCACCCGACTCATGGAAATTTCCATGAGTACTGATCCAAGAAAATGAAAAGAAAAACACACACAAAGTGTACTTGAGACACATCATCTAGCTCCAATGCTCTCTTCTGCTTTCCTGTTTGATTTCAGTCCCTCTTTCTAAAAGCTCATGTCCAAGGTTTCTTTACCAATTAGTAAGCACGATTAGGAAAAGGCACCACCTCTGAAAGGTGGCAGCTAATTATGTAGTAGACGTTGCAAGACAATGGACTCTGCCTTTTTCGCTCCCTATGCTCCAGAATTTTAATTATACAAAATGCTTGCTTTAACATTCTTGCTTTTTATTCCATAAATAGCAAAATACAGAGGTAAACCATGTTTGTTTCTCTTAATCAGCATATTCTTAATTCTTTCCTGTTTATAGCTTTACACAGGAACCCTTTTGGAGTTGCTTTGCTGCTTAGCATCAAAGCTTAGGCTATCCAGGGAGCATGGGCTATTTATTTCCATAGTTTCTATATTTAGCTCTTGGCTTTGTTTACAGTCATCTCTTCTCCACCCACAAACACTTTAAAATTCCGTTGGTTTTTTGTTTTTTTGTTTTTTGTGTTTTTTTCCCTACAATTCTGCATCTTTCATCTATCTTTCTAGCTAGCTAGCTCCCTACCTGCTGGGCATTTTCTTCTTAAATTCTTATCCAGAAGACACCTGTCTTTCCTCTTTGGTTTCTTCTGGAAGTGGAGAAGCTTTCGGGGGCACTGTTGCAGCTGTTGCTCCCCTTTGGGGAGAAGGAAATACTTCTAGTTGAGATTCACAGGCAACTGTCGAATGCAGTTTGAGCTCCTGGGACAGGAGAATGCTTTTCACCCCTAAAAGTCAGTGGGTTTGTCTAATAGCTCATTTAAAAGTGAACATTAGTTTTACTTTAAGGCAGCCAGATTAAAAGTTCTGGGGCTAAATCGTACTTGTCACTGCCTTGTTTATGTAACAACCCAAACCCAGATTAAGGAGGTGTGTGCTTCATAGTTCAAATAATAACTAATGATTCCTTTGGGAAAAGGCTCAATGTGGGCTCTGTAAACTAAAAAGAAGGGAACATTAGGAAATACTATAAATGAAATCTTTATCCCGCTAGGGCCTTGTTCTGATGTACGTCTCTTGCATTTAATTTTCATCACTGAGCAAAGAAGGAGGTCAGCATAACAATCTTAAAATGCCAAAATCATAGTTATTAATTATTCAACCGTTGAAAATCAGATTGGTTTAATTATCTCTATCGTAGCTAGGCCTTCTATGACGAACAGATATGAAGGCGTAAGCTGCACAGGCAAGGCAACAAACACGGAGGAAGAACACTGGAAAGGTGAAATGTGTCATGTGTCAGCAGGAAAAGGTTAAAATTAGGCCAGTCAGAGCTATGTTTGGGGGTAAGGTTGTGAATAGTGTTCCTATTTCCATCTTTATAATGCCAGGAAGTTATATTAAATAAATTATTTTCTGGGACGCCTAGGTGGTTCAGATGGTTAAGCGTCTGCCTTCGGCTCAGGTCATGATCCCAGAGTCCTGGAATTGAGTCCCGCATTGGCTCCTTGCTCAGTGGGGAGCCTGCTTCTCCCTCTGCCTGCCGCTCCCCCTGCTTCTGCTCTTTCCCTGTCAAATAAATAAATACAATCTTTAAGAAGAAATAAGTAAATGAGCAATTTTCTTTTGAACAGATAATAGAAGCTGGAACACTATTAAACCTACTGTAAAATTTCCTGCCACAATCTGACGTAAAACACACATGTCCTCAGCCTCCCTACTTTATAACAGGACCATTCTTAACCTCACTGAACTCTTCCAAAACGTAAACCATCGCATCTTCTCTCTTCTGCCATTTAAGTGCCCGAGGAGCACTTCTGTATAAAAGTTTGGCGGAAATTAGGGGGAGGGAAATGGTGAGATCATGAAAAGAATGCAGTCTCTATTCTGCAGAACACTTCTACTTTCCTTTGTGCTTGGACAATTTTCAGGGAGAGAGACCTGGCTTTCACCCATCTCCCTTTTAGATTCTCAAAAGACCAATGGTTCTCTGTAGGGAGCCATTTTGCTGCCAGAGCTTTTCCCTCTAGCCTTGGGCATTTGGCAGCTTCGGGAGACATCTTGGCTGTCACTCCGATGGGGTGCTCCTGGCATCTAGTGGGTGGAGGATAGGGGCGCTGCCAAACATCCTTTGGTACCCAGGACCTGTGCTGGCACCTGTTACAGCAGGGGAAGGGGGGACCCTGGCCCCAAAGGAAGGCTGGTCCGGTGATTGACATCATTGCTCCTCAAGACTCTGGATTTCATTGTCCTAAAGAAGAAAGCTGAGGTTCATGAATACGCTCATAATTAAGAGTGAGTTGTTTCATGTTTTTTGTTTTTCTAAGATTTTATTTATTTATTTATTGAACAGAGAGAGAGAGAGAAGCACAAGCAGGCAGAGAGGCAGGCAGAGAGAGAGGGGAAAGCAGGCTCCCTATTGAGCAGAGAGCCCGATGGATGCGGGGCTCGATTCTAGGACCCTGAGATCACGACCTGAGCCGAAGACAGAGGCTTTAACCCACTGAGCCACCCAGGTATCCCAAGAATGAGTTATTTTTACACATCAGGACTGATGAATTCTTAGCTCCCTTTTAGGTATACAGACATTTAGCAGTGATCACTGAGAACATTACAGTTTTAAACGGTGGCTGTCCCCTGACACAAATGACAATAATATCAATCAAAGATATCTCTGGGTGAAAACATAAAAGATAAGAAAGAGTAAAAGGAATTCAAGTTTAAACCATAATCCATTTCAAATCCTTCCAATGTGTCTGTGTCAAGGCATAAAAGCCCAAAACAAACAGCCCAGCTCTTTTCTTTTTCTACTGAAGGGTAGTGAACAGTGAAGGAAGAGCGGACTCTGACAGTTTTGAATCTTTTTTAATTTTCGAAAACTCTAAAAATACAGAGAATGAGTATACCATGTACCAAGTATACTTAAAAAAAAAAAAAAACTCAGTTTGGTTAGAGTAGTTTTTTACTTTTAATGGCTTCAGGTCTTACTTACAAAAAGCAAGCAGAGATCATTAGGGTCATACATTCCTTTCAGCATGCCAACTCTGCATAGACTGTGCCCACATTTACCAACCCTCATATGCTTCTCCTCCTAGTCTGCCTGAATGTTCAAACATTTGCCTGCAGCAAATACCTCCTTCCTCCCTCACACACATTCCTATGAAAACCAGACCAAAAAAAAAAAAAAAAAAAAAAAAAACACCAAAATAAATTAGAGTCTAGAGCCTTTTGGGAACCCACCACCTGATTTTCATTGGGCTCAACAAGATGCAGTAAAAGATCTGGGTAGGACTGCCTGTGTGGGCATAACCAGGTGGGAATGGGGACCAGGAGAGGAGACACCACAGAGAGGATATTTTGGAAGGAACTAAGTAAGCACAAGTAGAGAGGCCTGAGTTTATGACTTCCCTGGGGAGTGGCTGGACTAGATAGGCCACAGTGCCAGAAACTGAGGTTAGAAAGGAAGACGGAGGCCACAAAGGGCTCGTGCTAGCAGAAGTCATACAAGAACCTGGGCATAAAATGGCAAAACAGCAAGGGAGGTGGGTGGGTTTACACAATAAAGCCAGAACATCGTGCAAAATGGAAATCAAATTTTAGGTCAGACTCGATAAAAAATGTGACTGTTCCCATCCGAGGGAGAGAAGTAATAGATTGCTCTCGGTACTTCTGTGCTAAGAAGGCGGACTAAGGACATTGTGCCCATTTGGCACAAACTGCAAGTCCAAACAAACCCACAGAATCCATCTCTTTCGGATCCGTTAGCAAACTGGATGCCAGCATCTGGCAGGGCATCCCAGAGGCGAGTCAAGCCTCTTTATGAGCAGCACTTGGAGTATTTACAGATTCAAAGGAGAAGAATTAGGACCCAAATCCCCACAACAAAACAAAGGCAGCATCAACAAATACCCCTTGCATCTAGCAGCCCAGAAAGGAAAGGGCATGGATCTCCCAGCAAATTAGCAAAACGATAGCAGAGCAAAGACAGGTTTAAGTCTGAACAGAAGAGGGAAGCTTCTCTTGCTGACACTGGCCAGTTTCTCAAGATACCGCAGTTGGGGGTTGATCCTGGAATTCTGCTATATAGCATGATGGGTTCCAAGCTAATATTAGGTCTTTGTTATGGATCACTAAAATGCTGATAGATGCCATTGTCTTGTTTATGTTATTCCTTCTCAACAAATGCTTTTGTAGTCTGCATAAGTCCCTGAAATAAGGAACCACTTAAGGCGCTGATTGATACAGATAGAATTGCGCTTGGTAGACCGTATCCCCCAGTTGCCATTAGAGAAATAGTTCCCTGAAAAAATTCTGTCTAAGGAGTGCTTATTTCTAACCGTGTGTCACAACACATCAGAGTCTAGAACTCTATTAAATGGCCCCTTGCAAATCATTACACAGTTTTGTAAACAAGAAGAGAATATACAAAATTATCATTTTAAAAAATTTAAGGGTAATTCTGGTAGTTGGAAATAACAAAGTAGAGGGCACAGAAAGACAAGTCAGGGGCTCCTACAATAATCTAGGACAGTGCTTCTCAAAGTGTGGGTCCCAGATCAGCAGTATCAGCATCATTGGGGAACTTTGTAGAGTTGCAAATTCCCAGGCTCCATCCAAGATCTGCTGAATCAGAAGGTCTTGTAGCAGGGCCCAGAAATCTGTGTTTTAGCAAGCCCCAGGACATTCTGATGCATGCTCAGGTTTGAGAAGAGCTGAACAAGGAACTTGCTCTGCAGAGAGTGATCTGGTAGACCAGCAGCCTCAACACAACCCCACCCTCGGGAGCTGGTTAGAAATGGAGATTCTCAGGCCCCGCGCCAGACGTACTGAGTCAGAATCTGTGTGCTGTCCAAAGCCCAGGTGTCAGAAAAGCTGGACAAATGAGATTCTCAAAGAGGGGGATCTCTGTGGGGATGGGGAGGAAGTGCAGACTGGAAGAACATTTGGGCAAGATTAGTGAACAGCTCCAACACTTTACTAGTAAACCAGTTGTATAAAACTACCCCTCAAAAACCCACATGGACTGGGTTACCGTTCTGTTGGGATTTGAGGGTCCCCAGAGTCTACAGTAGCGGGGTAATAAAGACTTTTCGCCTGTGTGGCTCCATATCTGCCTCTCTAATTGTCCTCTTCCCCCAAACGCAAACGTTTCTGGGAGGGGCTGTACATGAAGTCGTTAATGTAACACTTCCAAAGAATGGCTGGTCTCTTTTTGGCTGGAGAAGCAGCAGGTGGGAGATGTGGATGCCTTAGGGAGTTACTCAAGAGGCAGTGATAGGATTTAGTGGAAACAGGTTAGACCTACATCATGGTTTCTGGGCAGGCTGGCTCTGGCTCTCAGGGCTACGCAGCCTTGGCAGCAACAAAGCGACAGTTTATGGGAGCGCTAACAAGCTCCCAGAGTGTGCTGTGGATTTGTGTTAAGGAGGCAAAGTTCAGCATGGGAGTCAAAACCGAACAGGTGGGAAACACCTGCTCTCTCTAGCTGCAAAATGCGTTAAAACCTGCTCGCCCTTGCCAACAATCCATGTAGGCCTTGGCTTTCATGATTAAGAGTCAAAGGAAAGAAACTATAGACCAGCTCATCTTATCTTTTTTAAATTGGGAACTCATTCTGGTTCACCTTAGATTAACGACCCATTAACAAGTAAAGTAACATATACCTTGCTATTTATAAACTACGAGTTTTAGAAATCTATATCCTTATTCTAAGGTTTATACAACACTTATAATGTACCTTATCATTTAATAAACCCTTGCCACACTCAATGCAAATTGAGATGAATACTTCACTGTGTATCATCTATTACTTCCTGAATTGTTACAAAGTCAAATCTTGAAATTCTCAGGGCTCCAAAGGAAACATAAAATGTTAGTTCTCTGTAGCTGGTGTCCTTTGAAGATGGTCTATTCCACCAAATTTCCCAGTGTACTCTCTGAAAGCACGAGGAAGGAGCATAACACAATGATCTTCATCTCAGTAATTTTTATCATGGGTCCTGGCATCAGAATGTCCAGGTCAGAATTCTCCTTCAGAGAATTGGTCTCTCCCTCAGCTTAGAGACCAAGTGCAAGTTACTGAACTTCTCTGTCCCTCATTTTGTGGATATGCACAAGGAGGAGCACAATTCCCACTTTGTATTTTCAGTGACTAATGAGCTAACTTGCAAGTAGCAGGTCATCAATAAATGTCAGCTATCATTTTTGCCAAATGAGCGATTTGAGGGTTACAAACTCCCCTGTGAAATAGTGACATGTATATAAATAAACGAGAATGCCAGGAATGGGCAAGTGCTGTTCTTGTTGTTTTTAAGTATAAAATGAAACAAAGAGAAAAAAGTAGCTGCTTCAGTTAGGACAATCTGGGACTTGAAAGGCATCCAAAACAGGTGCAATCCATGATCGGGGGGGTTGGGGGGGGGGCATCACCATAACAATCTGGGAGAAGAGAATTCCAGCAAAAAAGCAGCAACTATGGTGCCCTAAAGACTTTAGGATAAATTTTAGGGAAGAAGGAGACCCATCGGCCACATCAAACGATGCTTAATGGGCCAAGTGAGATGAAAACAGATGACAAGATGTTGGACTCTGATAACTGTGATAAGAACTTTGCTGCGGAGTGCGTGTGTGGAGGTGAGACTGTGAGGGGAAGGAGAAGAGATCAAGGGTGAAGACCACTCTTGGAGAGAGTTTTGCTGTGAAGGAGAGCAGCAAAGTCAGGGTAAGAGTGCCTGGCAATGCTTTCGAGTTGGAGAAAAGAAGTCCTCACCAGCCACATGGGACCTGTGTGTCAAGGCACACAGAAAAGAAAAGAGATGTGTGCACTGGAGGAGAGATCCCAAGGGGACAGGACAAGGAGGGAGGTCTGCATGCAGGCTGAGGGTACACAAGCATGATGCTGGCACAAGGTAGCAGGGAATGAGCACGAGGAACTAGAATGACTTGGCGAGGGGGCGGGGTATGTCCTGCCCCGAACACTGCCGAAGGCAGAGCTTGGAAGGAAATAAGCAGCTATGGGATAACACAGTTTAAGATAAAAAACCATGACCTTCCTGTTCCCAGGACTTACCAAGTCCTCTCTGCTGAGAATAAGAAAGGTACCTGAGATCCTAGGAGAATCAGGAATGAAGAATAATAGTGTTCAGATACCCCACATGTACTCATAATTTTTAAAGGAAGATGCTCTTTATGGGTCAAAATTAGAACTGAATAATGTATTAAAACCTTTGAAAATGCATAATGGAGATCTCCATTTAGCATATAATCCTTAAAATTTCATCTTCATCTTGGAAATAGGGAATAGGAAATCCAAAGGAAATCCACATCATGCTGGCTGGAACTTAAAGTCTGTAGTGGAAATGCAGTCATATTAAGTACTTAATCACTAACTCTCCTGTGTCGTATTAACTAGTTCTCGGAGTGACCGTTTGCGTCTAAGCCTTGGAATGGGGGAGACCTCCACAAGTATGCCTAGGGCAGGTCCAAAGAGGATCTTTTGCCAGAATTATCCATTCAGGAGACCTGAGCTATGGAGAGATAATCACATGGAAGAAACATAGCAGGAGGGGCTATGCTAGTATTAGAATAGTCAGCATTTTCTGAGCATATGCTATGTGCGCCAGGGTCCGTGCAGAACCCTTTCTTGTCATTCACAGCCGCATTAACACTCAATAGCATTCTTATCCCCTTTTTACAGACGAGGAAACAGAAGCTCAAAGATGTTAGGTAATTTGCCCCCAAGTTACATACCCGTTATTAAGGGGGAGCACTCGTGATGACAAGCCTTCGGTGATAACAGAACCAACCAAGTAATTGCCAAAAACAAAAGGGCAGAGTGTGTAGAGCTGGATGAATGCAGTGTGGGTGTAGAGAGAGAAAAAGCAGAGATGAGGTTAAGGTGCGGGTTGGCTGAAAGCCAGCCTCAGAGGTAATTCTAGAGCACAGCCTGTCTGCTGATGGTGGAACTCTTAATGGAAGGTTGGCAGACATCACGGGGCTGAGGAGTGGTTCTGGAAGCAAATAAAGCTTGGTCTGCTGGCAGGGGAAGGATGAATTACCTCTTCAGTGCACTGGTTCTCTAATTCCATCGCCTCCCATCCGCAGCCTGCTACTCCCTCCTACGCGGTCCAACTCGGTGATATTTAAGATTGAGGAACTGCCCACATATGGAGCCGGCGGTAGTTTATCACTGAAATCAGAAGCAACTATGTTCCCTCATACACTGCTGGTGAGAATGGAAAGTGACACAAACACTTGGGAAAGTTGGTAGGGAGTTTCTTATGAAGTTAGACATCCACCCTAACAGACTCAACAAGCCCACTCCTATTAAGTACCCAAGGCAGATGGAAAGACTGTTCATGATAAGTCTATTCGTAACAGTTCAGCCTTCGAAACAGTCCATCACCTGGAAAATGGACAAATCGTGGTGAAATCCCCTGAAGGAATACAACACAGCAATAAACAAGAGTCACACAACATGCAGCAACGTGGATGGGTATCAAAAGCATTACGTTGAGTCAAAAAAATCAAAGGCATGAAAAAATGCTATGTGAGTCCACTTAGACGGAAGACAAGCGTAGGTGATACTAAGCTGGATGACGGATAACAGTTTTCTCTGGGTATTCATGTGTGTGCAGGACTAGCAAGGAGAGGTAGTGCCTGGAAGACGGCAAAAGAGAATTTTCTGGGGCTGTGATAATATTCTATCTTGAGTTACTTTATTGCTACACAGGTGTATACACTTGACAAAATTTGTTCAGGGATATATTTGAGATTTGTGGACTTCACTCTATATAACTATGCCTCAAAGAAGACTCATCAGCACACAAAATTTAAAAATTTTTAAAAACTGTCCTTGTTCTGACAGTTGGGTAAAGGAAACCTCATTGTTGGGGCGCCTGGGTGGCTCAGTCAGTTGGGAGTCTGCCTTTGGCTCAGATCATGATTCCAGGGTCCTGAGGTTGAGTCCCACATGGGGCTCCCTGCTCCGCTGGAAGTCGGCTTCTCCCTCTCCCTCTGTCCTGCTCTTTCTCCCCCTCTCTCTTTCTCTCTCTCTCAGATAAATGAATAATATCTTTAAAAAAGAGAAAAGAAAATGAAAGCCTCATTGTTGGTGGCTTTCAAGTTTATCATCCTCATCTCATCTCTGCTAATCGGGCCCTTGACCATCCCTACACATCACAAAATGCAAAGGGAATCCACACAACAGAGAACCTGTACCACAGCTGCACTTGACTCAACAATTATCCTGGTAATGGGCACTTTTTTGCTTCTTCCTTGCAAAAGGGTATTGATCAAAAGGCAGTGCCATTAACATTAACAAAATAATTAAAATGAGGGGCGCCCGGGTGGCTCAGTGGGTTAAAGCCTCTGCCTTCAGCTTGGGTCATGGTCTCAGGGTCCTGGGATCGAGCCCCACATCGGGCTCTCTGCTCAGCCAGGATCCTGCTTCCTCCTCTCTCTCTCTCTGCCTGCCTCTCTGCCTCCTTGTGATCTGTCTGTCAAATAAATAAAATATTTAAAAAAAAATAAAATAATTAAAATGAGTAGGATATACTCCCACAGAGAAATGGGACAGTACATGAGCTTTCCTTAGGAATGTGCCAAGTTCCATGAATAATTAACTGTCATTGTTAAAATCCGGCCTTTCATATTTTTGAATCCTGTGAATGTATTATGTATTAATAAAATTTAATAAAGTATCTGGGAAATAGAAGGAAACAGCCCCTGGTAATTCTTAGAACTATGAATTGATCTGGAAGGACCACCACTATCTGTCCTGCCCCCCCGCGCCCATCACCCACACTCTGGAGTCTCCAGCTTCTTAGGTACCAGAGTCTTATTCACAGGCTGGACATCGGCTGCCCTTATTTCGCTGCTCCCCTTCCCCTGTAGCTAAGCAGTAGTAGCCATAATGTGCCAAAATGGGCAGATCTCTTCACATGGTTTGAGATGCAGGAACTCACTCTTACACATGTAATTACTCTTTTTCATCTTGCTGACCAAAAAAAAAAATATATTAAAGAGTGAACACTAAGTCTTAAGCACAGTTTACTTACTGAGAAAATAAGCCTCTTTAGGAAATAAATTGCGTATCTAAATTAATTTCCCTCTTAAGAATGGTGTGGCATAATTCAGGCATTAGGTGTAATTTTGCAAAAAAAAAAATTTTAATTAGTCAAACCAGTACTGAAACTCAGGTATGCTTTAGTTTTAGCAAATGGCATAAAATTATAACTATGAATCCTGAAAAGTCTCATATGCATTTTATAAATACGATTTCAAGTTTATTTGATGAAATTCGTTATTCCAGTAGATTTCATATGTCTAAGACAACTCTACAAATAAGTTAGAATTTATAAAATGCAGCACAGATGCTCTGAAGGCTAAGAAATATATAAGATTAAGTTATCGCCAAAGAAGGTACCTTGATGATAATAAAATAGGAATCCACCCTTTGATATAAGCTTAGGTTACTATCTTATTTCACATTATCCTAATTAATTTTCCCAATGTGGCTATTAACTAATTGAGATTACCAACACAGGAATCTGGATTCAAATTCTGCCACTCACTAGCTGGGAGACCTTGGGTAAGTTGTTGAATTTCTCTGTATCTCATTTTCTTTTTCTATAAGAAATAATAATAATGACTATTTCATAAGTCTGTACTTTAGATTAACTCATTTGATGCATATAAAATCCTTAAAGCAATGTTCAGCACATAAGCTGTGGTTAATTGTTCTAGTCACTGTTACTTGTTACTTAAAAAAAAAAAATTCCAGTTCCTTCTATTAAAATTACTAGAGACATCTTTTAAATACAATGCTTCTATTACTATGGGAACTTAGACACATAGCAATGATCCTAAAATTTATAGACACATAATTTTCAAAACAAAGATACAAGATACCAGTGGAAATTAAGGACTACAAGATTTGCTCTGAATGTTAAAATAGAAGACCTTATAATCACAGTTATCATCACAGTGTTACAGACAGTACTAGTGAAAAAAAAGAAAAAAAGAACAAACAGATGAGTAATGGCGAAACAGCAAATGAAGACGCTTATATATAATCATCATTCTTTTCCATAAATGTATCTGTAATGAAGATAAAATAAATCATTCAAGTTATAATAGAACTTAGAAGTATTTTATCCCAACCCAAGACAGGCATTGGTTCTAGGTGTCGCTGGAGATGCTCAGTTAGACCCTTGCTTCTCAAGGACTAGCATCACCTGGGAGTTTGTTAGAAATGCAGAGTCCCATGCCCCACCCCAGACTTAATGAATCATAATGAACATTTCAACAAGATCACCAGGGGTACGCATGCATATTAAATATGGAGACATACCGGCCCATACTATTTTAATTACTTGCATTCGAGGCAAACTCACGACTCATGAGGCAATGGTCCACTATGAGATATTCCCAATTTCTAACATGTCCTCATTATATGGAGTCCAAGTTTAAGAAAAATATATGGGCCATAAATCCATTTTTAAAGATTTTATTTATTTATTTGACAGAGATCACAAGTAGGCAGAGAGGCAGGCAGAGAGAGAGAGAGGAGGAAGCAGGCTCCCCATCGAGCAGAGAGCCCAATGCGGGGCTTGATCCCAGGACCCTGGGACCATGACCTGAGCTGAAGGCAGAGGCCTTAACCCACTGAGCCACCTAGGTGCCCCCATGATCCCATTTTTAAATGCTTAAATGGTCAGTGATATGAAATATGTATATATGCACATATGTATCTAGACTTTGGTTTAGGTTTACATAGGAAAACTTCTGGAAGGATAACATCTATTTGTTGACACTAGTAAGCAACCTTTAAATGTGCTGTTGGCATTTCTTACTATGACTTCCTATTTTTGTACCCTTGATTCTTAGTTTGATCACCTAGATTCAAGATCAGTTTTATTAATCCTTCCCCAGAGAGCTAGAAGCAGCCTCCAGCCTCCTCTTTGGATTTCTTTACCTCAGGAAAAAGGCTCTAAATGATAGCACTGGCTCCTGCTAGTCTACCACTTTACTACCTTTCTGGGTCCCTCCATGCTGTCAGCAGGTCTTCCAGAAGCAGGTGCTAGAACCCAGCTCTCTCTGGTCACCATTAGTGAAAGCAATCATTTGATCTTCAGGAGTGTTTTTCTTCTTGGCTAATGTCCTAATTTTAAAATGTCATTTGCAATGTCATGGAAGAAATTAGTTCTTAAGTCACATAAATTATTATAGAACTTGTTTATAGCAGCAATGTCCATAATAGCCAAACTATGGAAAGAGCCCAGGTGTCCATCAACAGATGAATGAATAAAGAAGATGTGGTATGCGTATATATATACATATATACAATGGAATACTGTGCAGGCATCCAAATAAATGGAATCTTGCCATTTGCAACGATGTGGATGGAAGTAGAAGGTATTATGCTAAGCAAAATAAATCAATCAGAGAAAGACAATTATCATATGACCTTGCTGATATGAGGAATTTGAGAAAAAAGACAGAGGATCATAGGGGAAGGGAGGGAAAAATGAAACAAGATGAAATCTGAGAGGGGGAGAAACCGTAAGAGACTCTTAATTGTAGGAAACAAACTGAGGGTTGCTGAAGGCGAGGGGGGTGGGAGGGATAAAGAGGCTGGATGATGGACATTGGGGAGGGTATGTGCGATGGTGAGTGCTGTGAATTGTGTAAGACTAATGATTCACAGACCTGTACCCATGAAACAAATACATAATATGTTAATAAAAAAATTATTACAGAGCTTTTCCTCCGACATGTCCTGAATGTACTGGAGATGCTAGGAAGAGCCCTGCAGTGGTGTTAATTGCACAGAACTCAATATTCACTTCTGAAGCAAGAAAGAGCCATCTTGTGTACAGTGTTTGAAGGATGACAGTGCAGGGGCAACAAGTAATTCCCAGCAGGAGGAGAACAAAGAATGATGGGGGACAGATCTACTTGTGTGCATGTAATGACATTCAGTGTAGCCTTAGGTATAATTGTGAACCTTGATTGAGCTCCTACAGATAAGGTGACAATTGATATAATAACCGAGAAAATAGGGGCACCTGGGTGGCTCAGTGGGTTGCCTTCGGCTCAGGTCATGATCCCAGGGTCTTGGGATCAAGCCCCGCAACAGGCTCTCTGCTTAGCAGGGAGCTTGCTTCCTCCTCTCTCTCTGCCTGCCTCACTGCCTACTTGTGATGTCTATCAGATAAATAAATAAATAAATAAATAAATAAATGTTTAAAAAAAAAACCAGAAAATAAGAAGACAAAACTTTAGGGGACTCATGGTAAAAAGAGGGTAATTAGAGCTTTTCTTAGTTTTATGTTCAGTCTAGAACAGAGTTCCCCAACAAGTCGGTGTGTCATGATGGGTGTAATGAGTTTGCCTCTCGGCACAACTGTATGAGGCTTGGCTAGTACAAGACCTCAGCTGGCCATCTCCAGCACCAACAAGCCTGCAAACACATTATATTTGTCCAACGCATGTTGTGCCACTGCTCCCACAAATAAATATATATTTATTTGGAAACACTGGAAGAAAAGATAACTTCTTTACTGTCAACTTCCAAGGCTGTTTCAAAAACATAGATCACGACAGTGGAGCAAATACAGCATCTTCTAGGCAAAAGACAAAGACATTTCTAGTGCAAGCATTGATGGACACAACCCCCATTCATTAAGGCTTAGCATGGCATTAATCTGTGCTGACACCATTTGGTACAGAAATTGCTATGGTTTTAGGAAAGTTGGTGAACACTCTGTAACTCAATATCAGAACACTGAGCTGTTGTGAAGAGCACATGAGAATGTTCTGCAATGGTATATCGACCTTGATACAAGGACACAAGCAGATATGCATGGAAAAGCATGGAGCAGGTGTGGGACATAGCTTGGGCTGTGATATGGGAACAAAAGAAAAAAAAAGGTCCACATAGAACCAGAATGGCCACAGAAAAAATAACGTGGACTGCGTCAGGATAATCACATTTCCCCAAGTCATTGAGGACAGAGCGTTTTCCCAGTTTTTTTTCATGAAGGGACTAGGATTAAAGCTGGGATTGAAAATAACTCTAGTTTGTTGTTGTTGTTGTTGTTTTTGGCAGGGGGACCAGTTATTTATTCAATCAATAAACTGACAATATATGAATATATGGGTAAGCACATCATTTTAATGTGTATTATCCCATTTAAAGCTTATCATACAATGATATAGGTAGGTAGTCACAAACTTGTGTTATTATTCTCTTTTATAGATGAAAGAAGTAAAGCTTAAGGAGATGTGTTCATTTGCCCAAGTTCATAACAGCTATTAACAAGAAAGATCTAGCTTTAAAGCTGATGTTTTCTCCTCCACCCAGTGTTTATTCCACCACAACATGCTACTTTGGACTGAAGTCTTGTTGTTGAGACTGAAGGATGTACCTTGTAAAGAGGACGCCAATAGAGTAGGGGTTGGACCATGAGTCTACCACTTCTTGAGCAGGACATGTGACAAGAACACTGTATGTGTTCCTATCTGTGACTCCAAATATGCTTCGAAGGCAGGGTTTCTCAACCTCAGCACGATGACATGATGATTTTTTCTTTTGTTTTAAGGAGCTGTCACCTGCATTGTAGGATGCTGAACAGTATCCCTGGCCTCTACCCACTAGAGGCCAGTAGCTCCGTGCCTCAAATTGTGACAACCGAAAATGTCTTCAGACATTGCCAAACACCCACAGCAGGAAGTAGGGTAAAATTACTCCCATTTGAGAAACATTGCTCTGTGGCCATGAAAGAAATGTTTTCCTCATTGAAGCTTAACAGAAGGCATGGCTGAACTCAATGACTTGCTCAGCAGCTTAAAGGGTGGACATTAATAGAATCTTCAGCTCTTTACTCTGGACCTAGGGTGAAGCCACAAGAGTTTTGTACTTTGTTTTTAGTAGTAGCTAGGCTAAGTGACTCCAGCTGTCATAACAGATAAAATCACAGTGCCTTCATTCAATGCAAGATCATCCCTTACTCATGTTACAATCCAATGTAGGTGTGCCTCCACGTAATCATTCAGGAATATTTTTGGTTCCACCACCTTCAACCAGTGGCTGGAATTTCCTCCATTCAGCCAAGGTGGGTGGGAAAAAGATGTTGAGGTGACACTACCTCTCTGAACCACATCAGCCTGCAAGTGTCACCCATCACTTCTTCTCACATTTTATTGGTAGTCCTTCACTGGGAAGACTTTTTCCAGCAAAACCCTATACTATGAAAGAAGTGTATGTAATTTCAGTGTTTTTATCTATCTATCTGTTCTAAATGTTTCAAAGCATGTGCATAAATATTTCAGCCTGATAAGAACCTTCCAACATAAGCAAATATAATTCCGTGTGTGTGTGTGTGTGTGTGTGTGTGTGTGTGTGTGCACGCACACATGCACGTGATTTTCCCATGTTATACTTGGTAAAGTTGGACACGGATACTTCCTTTAACTCGGGGTTGATATCCTAGGGTTAGAACTCCAGACTCTCACTCTTGAGTTGAGAGTTCTTACCTAAGAAGGCAAGGGGACACATATTCATCGGAGTAGAGAACACCATTAGCCAAAGACAAGGACAATGTTATAAGGACCATCTCTGGAATCTCATTAGGTCAAGTGTTGGGCATTGCCACCGAGTAGTTGTATGTGACATTAAACAAGCCCTCAGAGCCTGCATTTTCACATCTCGGGGCAATCACTGTGACCCTACTATAGAGTGGTATAAAGTTTAAACGAGATGATAGCTGGAAAATATTTAAAACAATGTCCAATGTCCAATGATCATTGATAAACCACAAGAAATAACTAACACATGATCTATAGGTCTATAGAATTTTCTTGCTAATGTACATTACACTTAAGTTCTATATTTTGGGGTTGATTTAGGTTTCTCCAAGTTAGGCTGTTTACAAAGAACGAATCACTTCTCATTGACTTCGGCAGATTTGCTCAATTCTACAGTAGAAACTGGGAGAAGAGGCATCTGGGAAAGCAGATGTCGATGATTCAGCAAAAATCCATACTCAAGGCTGGAAAGCAGCCCAGAGTGTAAGCCCCGCTGAGAGCAAGTCCAGAGAATCTTGTTCATTTAAACACCAAGGACAACGTGAAACTTTATGAAAGGTCAAGGCAAGGTCAAATGGGTCATGTGTTCTTCTGCCAGGTAACTGCCAGAAATTCTAGGGCCGAGAATAGAAACCCAGCACCCAACCTCACTGTCCATTTCATGGTTTAGAATCATCTTGTTTTATAGATGAGGAAACAAATGCACCGCAAAGTTGGTGGTTAAAGAGGAGACGTGAGTCCTCAGGATATGCCTTGTGCACTCTTGGGTCAATTGTCTTACCGGAGTTGCCTTCACAGGTGTGTTACTTTATATTCCCTAATTCTACAGACTGCAGTGATACTGACCCATGAGACAAAATGCAAAAGTTTACAGAGTACCTTTCTGGAAGCTGCCAGTTTTTCCCACACCTAAACACCTCTTCAAGTTTAAGAGTTATTTCCCCCAATCTGAAGGTGAGTCCCACCTTCTGTAAGCACTTTGCCTTATTTCTTTAATAAGAAAGAGAGAAAGAAAAGAGGAACAACAACCAAAAAAAAAAAAAAAATGATCACATTAACAACAAGCTCTTTGTTTACGATCAAAATATTCCAAAGCCCCTCTTTCAGTTGAGTGCGTAATAACTGGAGAAGTAATGGTTTGGTGCACATGGACAGCACACCACAGTAATTTCTGTCAAAAAGATGGAGCATGAAAACTCACTCATATTAGAGCAGCACAGACATCCCCCTACCGCCCCACAAACCCTTCTGAAGGGCATCAGCCTGCCAAAAGAAGAGGTTTTGCCGTCAGCAGACTAGTATAAAAACAACTCAAAATGTCCGCTTTGGGTAACACGTTTCTACTGATTTTAACACAGAAAAAATTCACAAGGATTGAGTCTCTTATTCTTTCATGATGCAAATGTTGCTTTGAGAATGTGACGGTGGGCACAATATCCCAAAAACAGGTCTGTCTCGGAAACATTCTTTTATTATAAAAACCTCAGAATGGGTTCTTAGAACACCTTTTAATTTCAGTTATACCAGATTTTAATATTGCCTGGAAGTCAAGTAAAATTCTATTGGGTAATTCTGAGCTTCGTTTATTTGTTTTATGGAGTTGGCAGCATAAATATCTTCAGATACAAAGTACACATGAGTCTGTGTATACCTGCACATGTAGGTAGATGAAATTTCTGCTAGCTGACTGTTTTTGACCTACAAAAATGTCTATTTCATAAGTTTCATCCTCACATAATCAAGAAACGTCTAATAAATAGTAAAAATGCAAAATACTGAAAACAGACTTCATGCCCTAACAGAATATGACATCATGCTTCCTATTTCTCTCCTTCTTAGTTAATTCTATTTTACACTCATCCTGTATGACAGAGCAAAGGACCAAGATGCTGTTATCATAGACCCAGATTATATTCCTTCAACTCGACCAATAACAAATGGCCTCCAAATGCCCAGAAATGGTCTTTTAGAATCGGTTACGTGCCAGTGACTTTGTCCTCAAAATAGACTTGCAGAACACTCTGCTGACTTTGCAGGAAACCCTGAACACTATCAAGAAAATAGAAACCCTGAACTAGTCTTTTCAGCAGAAGAAAGCTCCATAGAGTAACATATGTTCCTCAGAATTACAGACCTGAGAGCTGGCCACTGGATATGAGATAAGAGCACTGAACTAAGAGCCGAAACTTCAGCTAAACCAGCAGAAGGGGGTCATCAATCTGATCCAGTAAGCTAAAGTACCATTTGAGAGCCCTTTAAGAAACCCTCCGTATTAATACAACATGACTCTTTGATGGCTACAAATTGAAGCTTCTGGAATATCAACATGGAACATTTGGAAAAACCATGTTCTTGTATAATAGTTAGGCACATAGGCTTTAGAATCGGCTAAATCTCAGCTTTGCAGCTATAGCTCTGAGATCGGATCCAAGTACTCAACCTCTCTGTGCTCCAGCTTCCCATCTAGAAATGAAAATGAAACAAAAATCTTCCCCCTTGGGTTGCTATAACATTTAAGTTAATACAGCATAAAATGGTTACAGGCCCAGCACGTGATAAACAATTAATAAGTAATAGCTATTATTATTGATTCGATGTCATTGTATCCATTCATTTTAAGGTCCCATAGTTGTATCCCACATTTTTTTACCTGGAGAAAGGAAGGGCAGATCTTTGACTAAGTGATTTTTGCCTCAGGAAAGAATTATTCCTGAAGACCTGCTTGTCACCTGCCTATTTTCCTATTTTCAAGGGCAAAATATGTCAGCATTTAATGACAAGAAGGAAACCTGAAACACAGCTCCTTTACAAGCATTTAAGTAATACTTATTTTAATGTGCATTTCTGCTGCCTAGGAGATTTCACGAAATCTGTAAGGCAGGGTCCTCATGAAGATGCACTGTGGTGGTCCAGTGCTAGGTTAAAGAAACCTAACTCTAATTTAAGAACGTGCTGGGCCACCACGCGGAGTATTGTACAGATGAACCCTATCAGGGAACCACAGCCCAAACCAAATGATGATTTTAATAAGGGAACAATGCTGAATAGTCTTATTGTAAATCTAGCAGAGGAAGTGTCGTTGTCATTAGTGGAGCTATTGTTGCACATGGGACACGGCATGGTAGCTTCAGAGAGGACCCTGGATCACTGACATTTCTGGCAGCTGAAAGAAGGAAATGTTCCAGCTGCCTGCACACAGGGGTGAAAAGGAGAGGACGGCTGCAAATGTGGCTGATAAAAACAAGTCTCTATTTCAGGCTGATGGGACAAAATACTGACTGTACTCAGTGACCTGGCGGCTCCAGCTGAAAGGCTTTCGACCATTTCCAAACAAATTTGGTAGAAAAGCAAGTCAATGTTTTAGAAGTCTTGTCTGAAAGAGGCGAAGGTGAATGGGGACCTATGCAAAATAGCTTCATCAAACTTTTCCTTTTATAGAATATTGGATATAAATACAGGACTACAGAATTAAATGTTGTCGGTTAAGACCTCCCAAAACTAACTGATTAATAGAAATGAGTGAGACCATCACTTGGATCTTACATTCTGACTTGACACTGGATTTTGAAAACAATCAGTGCTGTTCAAAGTTGGCAGCTTTTCCTTGATTTTGCACCCAGCACTGTGTCTTAGGCATATCTGGCTAGTCAACTGGCTGGATGTCCACGATTAGCTGGCTGGAACACAGTATTATATGTATACTCATTTTCCTATCGGAACCATGTTCCTAACCCCTGCTCTAGGGAGAGGTCTCAAAACCCTAGAGCAGCAAGAACTTTTGGAGACCTTGTATTTGGGTGCTCTGTCTCACAGCATATCAAAACTCAAAACGGCATCAACTTCAATATGCCCCAAGTTGCAAAGTAATAGAGTAGCCATAAGCTTTTGTTTTACATACATATATATGTATTTAATTTATAAAATTGTCATTCCTATAAAATAATACCAAAAAGATACATTTAGACATCTTTCAAGATGAAGAAACAACAAAACATACCAACTGAAATAATGCAGAGCAATAAACATTAAAATGGAATGGTTAGGACCACCGTCAGGCAATGCTCCCCAAAGACACTGGTCTTTTGTTTAAAAATGAAGCTAAGAAGAGCCAACACAGTGACAAGAGAAGCTGGCTGCAGATGTCTACAACTCCTGCATCTACCTCCTCTTTCCATTTTAAGCACTCTGCAGAAGCAGCAGAATTCACATTTAAGCTATGACCAAAGAGTTCCATAAGAAAAATAAGGGGAAAAAAAGACTGGGTGTACAATATAAGAAAAATTACCCCTACTCATGTCGGGGTGTGTGTGTGTGTGTACATGTAGGTGTATTAATATATATATACATATATATGTATATATATATATATCAGATATGTATATATAACATTATATTTGTTATATATTATCTACATAGATATATATACATAATACATACCTGCAGGTAGTGAAGTGAAAGAAAAGATAATCAGTTTTGTATGAGGACAACTAGAAGACAATAAAATTTTTCAACTATGTGTGAAATAATTTACCAGCTGGAAAAGCCTCAGAAAAATATATGGGGTCTAAGTAAACAATGACTCTATTTAAAAAGCTGGAAACTTGGGCACCCGGGTGGCTCAGTCAGTTAAGCGTCTGTCTTCAGCTCAGGTCAGGTCTCCCTCTCCCTCTGCCTGGTATTCCCCTTGACTGTGTTCTCTGTGTGTGTGTGTGTGTGTGTCAAGTAAATAAATAAAATCTTAAAAAAAAAAAAAAGCTGGAACCTCAAACTGTGCATGAAGGAAGGTTAGAGACATATCCTTCAAACTAAACTATGACAAGCAAGTCCTTTATGGCAGGGACTCCTAATTGCTCTAAAATATCCAAGTCACACTTCTTCCCTTTTGGTAAAGGCAACCTTTAAGTGTTGCTTGGACTCCTGGACACTGAGTCAAAGAATACATACTTCATTTTCCCTTTCAACTAAGCATAGTTACGTGACTACGTTCTGGTCAGTTGGACATGAGCTTCAATGATGTATGAGTTTCTACAGCAGATCTTTAAAAGGAAACGCTCACCATCCACATTTCCCACAGCTGGAAAGAGGACATGGTGCTGTGATCCATATTCAGCCATAGGCGTACTCTGGCGTACATATGGTAGAACAAGACTAAAGAAACCAAGACACCTGGACAACTGTGTAGAGCAGGGTAAACTGCCCACTGGTTCAGATGTTAACATGCAAAGAAATAAACCTTACATCTATTTAGATCTTCTGATTGGTTACTGTGAAAATAGTTACATCAACATCGTGGCCGATAATGAAGTTTGGTTTTGGAGTCGTATTTCACTCTTGGTAACCAGCTATGCCTTTGAGAAACTTCAGGAAGGTCACAGAAGTAAAATAAAAAATACAATCTGGCTCTGATATTTAAAAAGTTTTGCTTTTATTTTTTTCCCGAAGATTTTATTTATTTACTTGAGAGAGAGAGAAAGCATGAGAGCGAGAAGGTCGGAGGGAGAAGCAGACTCCCCATGGAGCCAGGAACAAGATTCAAGACTCAGTCCCAGGACTCCAGGATCATATCATGACCAGAGCCGAAGGCAGTTGCTTAACCAACTGAGCCACCCAGGCACCCAAAAGTTTTGTTTTTAAAAAGGACATTAGCAAATGCTGTGATGGAAGATTTGATTTGTAACAGGTACTCTGTAGCTTCAAAATTTCATAGGTTAACAGTTGAACTAAGTCACTAGCCAAACTTTGAAGAAGTAAATTATCTGCACCAAGAACAATTTTCTGAGTAAAGAGAAAGAAATGTCTTTCTGACGACTGGCTAAATCATAGGCCAAGGAAAATCAAAACCTACAATTCCTAGAAAGCTTTAAAACAATCGCAAATTTCCTACTCTGGCCTTCGGGATTGTTCTGCTATGTCACAGAAGCTGGGTTGGAATGCAAATATTCCAGATCCAGAAATGTGTTGAAAAATCTATTCTATATTAAAAACCTATTCCGTAGAGGTCAAAATATCACTCCATAATTTCCAAGAGAATTAATACTTAGTATTAGGAGCTGGTAGAAAATAGGTTAGGAATGTTTCTGATGTTGGAGAGACACATGTAAACACATCAGCAGATACTCACACTTCCAAGTAGGAACACTTAACAGAGAGCAAAATATTTACTTAGACAACCCTAAAGGGTAAATCTCTTTTAAAAGAATAAACATTTAATAACTCTTAATTAGATTACAAAAGTGGATAGGAGTGTTTGTAGCTTCATACAGATTTTAGAAATATTCTAAAATATTTCCTCCCTGCAAACAACAGCTTGTCCAATGTGTTTTGTCCTTTCCAATTCAGGTCAAGGGTGCTGTTCTCTGTGGAGCTTTCAAATCCCCCAGGCAAAGTCAAGCCTTTCATACTCTGCTTTCTAGCACTTCCTGAACATTCTACTACACTATTCAATCCTATAAACATTTGTTTGTTCTCTCTGTTTTCCACTGCACTAGAATTCTTGAGAATATTTGTAGGCAGGGCCTCACAAACGTTCAAGGGCAAAGGCTCTAGTGACAGGCAAGGTTCAAGTCCTAGCCCAAACCATATGCATAACCTTAGGCATGTTACTTTACCTTCCTGAGGTTTATCCCTAAAATACATGAAATTTTCTGTTAAATCAGTTTCTGAGAATCAAATGAGTTAATATATGATAAATGTACTAATACATGACAAATTTCAGACATGTGCCTGGCACACAAAAAAATGCCACAGACATGTTTTTTCAAGTCAGTTCTTGACCCCACAGGTGCATCATTAAAACTTATTTGAACAAATGATAGACAACTTCAAGAATGGTATGAATCTTACAAAGCAAATGTTGCTTGTTAAAATATTAGAAACTTTCCAATGGAAACATAACTTCATAAAACACTGGGGTGATCACAACCCAACAAAATTATCTCAAGGGATTACCAGAGGTGATTCCAGAATATTAGTCTAACATGCCACAATGTAGCTCAGAATATTAGTCTTTCCTTTGAAAACCTGGAGTTCGAAATGGAAAACACTGCTTTTTGGAATACGCCATTTATCTAACCAAGAAAATTTACATTGTAGTTTTGAGTCATTTCTTTGTTACAGAGACTATCTGGAGTGTTCCTTCTTTTCAGTGTCACCTATTAATTCCCAGGACTTCAATCCTGTGAAGAGCTGGTGTCTTCTAATTGTTTGTATCGTAATAATTGTTACAAAAAGCAAACATCTGTTTAAATGCAACATTTCACAAGGAAAGTACCTAAAAATCTGTATCTTTACTATATTCATAAAAGAAAAAAATACTGTATACTATATACATAAAAAATAAAAACAAAATGAAAATTTAAAAAACCCTTTCATTGACCATTTTCACCCTTTGAAAATGATTTAGAAATTCTCCCAGAGTGGAAAGTCTGCATGAGCACCTGGTACCTAGCACTGCAGTCATAGGACCTTCGTTTGGGTTTCTTCAGAAGTAGCCGCTGTGACATGGATGTGAACACAGGAATTCTTTTTGGAAGGTAACCTCAGAAAACCCTACACAGCAGTAGAAAAGCGAGGGAGAATGGGAAAGAAAGCCCATGAAAGTGTGACATCCAGAAATGCCACTCTGTACACCCTCAGGGAGATCAGGCTTTCATGTCCAAGTAAGGAGGGAGCCGAGGCATTTATACACTGATTCACAAAAGTGTGAGGAATGTCCTTCTGGCTATAAACATTCTGTGGCACATGGGCTGCCACACACTTAAGCAGAACAGACTTTAGAGTTTAGAGGAAAAAATAAAAGGAGCAACATTCAGGCACACTCTGCAGATAATGGCTGGACCGGACCACAGTGATAGCTATGAGGGATACGGATGGGGTACTAACAGCGTTTCCTACACCTGGCTAACCCCATGTCCGTGTGCAAACTCAAGAGAGTAAAATGGCTTGGTAATTACAGGAAAGATCCAAACAAGCGAGCACAGCCTGTGTGAGGAAGTAATTCTGTAAATAGGTTGGGGTGCTGACGTGTATGCTTTCATGAGAGCAAAAATAACACTGAAGGCCAATGAGAAATTGCCTCTTAGCCTCGATTACACTTTCATAAAACAAAGTTAGAGGAAATGACTGTTCTTAATCTCCTTCAACACTTTTACCTCAAAATAGTTCAGGGGAAGTCTCCCGTCCCCAGAGAGAAGATCTGCTGATGCCAGGTTTTGCCCAGTGACAAAAGTAGATCCTCATTCATTCAACAAACTTTTGCATGATATTTATGACACATAACTTATAATTTGAAGCCCGGAAAAAATATCAACCAGGACATGCTTGCCTGATGTGATCAATGCCTTTTCTATTCCGTATAGAGCCTGTGGTTCTAGTTACCTGTGGATATGGGAGAATTTTAGGAACTATTACCTGAGACTTTGGCAGGACATCAAAACTAAATACACATCTTCCAGTGATAATTCATTAGGGCGACCTCTGTAACGATGAGCAGATAATCCTCATCAATGAATTTTGCCTGTGAACGCAGAGGCGTGCACACACACACACATATGCACATGCACCCATGCACGCTCCTTAGGGACTGTGAGCTCACACACACGCACATGCACACGTGTGTGCTCCTTAGGGGATGTGAGCTCCTGAAAGACCTAGGACTAAGCTCTGTGCATAATTTTAAAGCTTTCTATATTCAGCTGTATTAATTCCAACAGCCTAGCCAGTGTTATGCTTATAGAAGTTACTGGAGGTGTCAGTTGAATTCAACAATGAAAGCAATAGTATGTTTTCCTTCTTGATTTAGAAGACAACATCTTCCTTCTGAATCTCTAGTCCTCTCACTCAACCCATCCCTCTAGATAAATATGTTTAAAAGAACAGCTGGACCACATATAAAAATCAGCAAATGTGTCGCTATATTATAATTTCGACATATTAACTTGGCCTTTTTTTTTTTTTTTTCCCCAACCATGACTGAGCATGCTATCTTAGGCCAGATACAGCTGGGCTTACAAATACGGAAAAGGCCCTGTAATGGTGAAAGGGAATCATTATTAAATGTGGTGGTTTTTAAAAGCCTGCAAATTCCTCGACAATCCCTCCATCAATAAGTAGAATCTACATCTCTTCTTAAAACAGAAGGTTCCTTAGTGATTTCCTGCTAACTTACGGATGCCTGGGTTTTAAATGGCAACACAGCTGCTAACTTGGTGCTCTCTCTCTCTTGAGACATGCCTCTTTGCAGCACTGAGGCACCAGGGGAGAAGCCCTGACATCTCGAATCCACCATGCTGGAGAGACCACATGGAGAGGGAGACAGAGACGACACGAAAATGCAGGAGCTTCACTCAGGTGTCCAGAGCTCAGGGATCCCTCCTTCACTGGCCTACTTGACACCCAGAACCAAAATAGAGGATAGTAGCAAATAACTGGTGTTTTCCACGACCAAGTTTGGGGTGGTATGTTACACATCAGTGGATAACTGGAACATTATGTACTTTGTAAATATATTTTCCCACAAAAACCTTATCTATAACTAAGAGTATCCATGATTATTGTAGAAGGGATATAAAACCTACCAGAAAGAAAAGAATGGCCAGATTCTGGAAAGGTGTGTGTAACAAAGTTCATTCTGGCATCAGAGCCCTCTTGGAAATGCCCAGTCAGTGAGCTGGCTTTGACTGAAAACCCTTCTCACTCTGTGGGATGCAGATCTGACAGCAGCAGACGGGTCTTTTTTTGAAAACCTTCGCCTTTCTAATGAACAAGAGCTGGTCCTTTCAATTCCAACACAAGGTGAAGTATATTTTTTATGTCAGTTCTGTCAAACCTTGACATGTGGTACAGCCCCAAACAATTCACACATGCCTGGTCAGGAACAGCTACTGCCCTTCCTCTGACAGACCTGTGGAGGCTGCCCACGTTACCAAACGAAGAATTTTAAGGAAGCTTTTCCAGATGTATGCCTTTGTCTGTCATTTTAAATTCAAAACACTGTAAGTAAGTTTGCGGGCTCTTCTACTTTCTGAGAAATACCTTGTGCTGATCTAAATAAGTGGTTTGGTCTGGTCGTTTGGTTGTTTTACTGTCTGACAATGTTAAGTCTCTTTAAAAACTGATTTAAGAAATACTTGTAGAATATCTTCCTATTCTATACTCATAAGCATCTTCTGTCTTCAAATTTAATGAGTTTTTCAAGGCACCATCCACAAGAATTACAAGATCCTGGTTTTATATTCTACAGTGCTGTGTTCTGTCTACCTAGTCTCTTTTATACATTATTCCTTAGCTCCTGGTGTGCTTTATACACTGTTGCAAAGAACTCTGCTTTATAGGATGGAACTATATAACTTTAGAATTAAGAGAGAATAAATAGACTTGACAGAGGAAAGAATAATACAGAAAGAAAAAAAAAATTAAGTAGCCTCCACGCCCAGCACAGAGCCCAACATAGGACTCAATCTCACAACCCTGAGATCAGGATCTGAGCTGAGATCAAGAGTTGAATGCCTCACACCTGACAAGCCACCCAGGGACCCCACAACAAGAAGAAAGTTTTAATGAAATAATTAGAATGGCTTCAGTAATCTGAGTTTTGGAATATTATGGTAGATGTCTTCAGTAGGGTTCCCCCAGAAACACACCTGAGATGAAGGCTTGAGTACAGGATGTTTACCTGGGCAAAGTGATCCTAGGAAGCAATGATGGATGAATGCCGATGCAAGGCAGGAGGGTGAAGGAAGCCAGAAGAGAGTGTCTAATGAGACAGATAACTGTAGCCAGGAACAAGGCTCAGTCCTGCTGGGGAGAGCACACCTCAGATCTTCACACCTGAAATACGATGGATAGGCTTGGTGTCCCGGAGCCCATCTGTAATTGGTGGAGGACTTCTTCCAGGGGCTTTAAATTTCTGACACCTCCAGTCTGCCCAGCACACAGCTGAGAGCATTCCAGAGGCCAGAGAGGTCTTATGAGACAACTACTGGGAGCAAGAAGCTGGCAGCAGAGACTAGATGCTGAGGGAGCATGGATGGAGTGCTGACATGTCTGCTTTGGTTGCTGAAGTTCTCCCCAACAGAGTGCTGGGGCAGAGCAGTTACATGGGGGGGGGTGTTGGGGCGGGGGTCTCTCTCCAACAACGTGCTAGGGCAGAGCAGATAACATGGCAGGGGGTGTCTCGCCAACATCATGCTGGGGCAAAGCACATACATGGCACGAGTCCTTATTTGGGATTTTTACTTGTCTAGATACATCTTTGTGACTTGGTAGCAGAGTTTTAGACTTTGTATTATTATCAAAGCCAATCTAAGGTCGTTGGGGACCCTGTACCAATCGAGTTTTGAAAATGTGATTTTTGAGAACTGTGGAGTATTAATAAAATAGTTAACGGACCCCTTGCCCTCTTTGGCTTGTTATTAGAAGCCGTCTGTTCCTATCCCAGGACCCATCTCACTCCTCCATTGCTGCAAAGTCTCTTCTAAACTCTGGGGCAACCAAAATGTTTATTTTAGAAGTCAGTTTTCATTAACATATACTAAACACATAAGCAGCAGAACATGGAAGTTTATATGAGAAAACACAGAACTGAAAAGCACATCTATGAAGTGCTTGGCGGGGGGGGAGGGGGGGGGGGACATAAGGGGTTTGTTGAATAGCAATTAGGAACAGGAAAAGGGCCACCAGATTTAAAATCTGCTTCGAATCACATTTTTTCTCACATATGTTTACATTTTGCTATAACAGAGTGCAAGAGGCTCAGTAAGTTAAGGGTCTGCCTTCAGCTCAGGTCATGATCTCGGGGTCCTGGGATGGAGCCTTGCATTGGGTTCTCCACTCAGTGGGGAGTCTGCTTCTCCATCTCCCTCTCCTCCTCCCTCTATGCTCTCTCTCTCTCAAATAAATAAATAAAATCTTAAGAAAGAGAGAGAGAACACATACACATCGATACAAATAAAAGACACCAAGGAGAATACTTTCACCAGTTGCTGGAATTCTGGACCATCTTCTCTGAAAACTTAACTTACTACCTAAATAATTTATTTTAGTAATGTGTGTTAACAGAGGAGGGCAGAAGGATAAGTGGATGCACCAAAACACTGAGCAGAAGAGAAAAATCTAGCAATCTACTGTACTTGCTCGTTTCCCTTTCTTTTCTTGTCTTTTCCTCTCCCTTCCTCCCTTCTGCTCTTCCTCTCCTTTCCTTTTATTCTTCCCTTCTTCCGTTTTCTATTTCACTTCCTTCTTTCTTTTGAGTGGTGGTGACCAGAGGCTAGGAGGTAGGAGAAAAGGTTGAGACACTGATCGAAGGATACAAGCTCTCAGTCATAAGTGAGAAAATGTTGGAGCCCGAGCATACAGCACAGTGACTATCACCAATGATAACGAACACCTGACGTCTGCTACAGGTGTAGAGTTCAAGTGTTTTCACCATTTATAAAAAAGTACCTGTGAGATATGTTGGTTGCAGTACCCATTTCACAGTTTAATTGTATATCAAAACATCATGTAATATACTGGACATATATATTCAGCTTTTATTTGTCAAGCATATCTCAAGAAAACCCGGAAAAAAAAAAAACTACTTTCATCAAAAACGGTTTTGCTTTCCTTGATAATGGCTACATGGATGGCAAAGGAAAGTCTTATTATTAGTTAGGTGTCAGGACAAAGCCAGAGCAGCATGAAAAACATCCATGGAATGAGACGCGAGTCGCGGTTTGGTTTCCCTGAGAGCTGGCTTCCAGGAAAACAGCCAGAGTAACAAGAGTGACCACATTTGGAAGTCCTAACTGAGGCAGCAAGGGAAGAGCTGTGGTTTTTATGGCTCTAAGCCTAGAGCCATCCTGCCTAAAGGCTAATCTCCTCATCCTTTTGTGGGTTGCGTAATGTGGATCGAGACCAGCTCTATGAACCTGAATTTTCTCATCTGCAAAATGGTGGAGGGAGTGCTTGATGCCTGGTACCTACCTCCAAATAATCAAATGTGCTAATGGGAGTGATCACCCTGGAACAGAATCTGCATATAACACACACTTGGTACATATTAACTGCGGTTCCAGGGACCGCCACATGTTTTGTATTTGATCCCTACAATCTTCGATGTCTTACACCTGTGTGTCCGCGTTACCCTGCAAACACACCTACTTGATAATTAATTACAACACAATAAGGACGTATAGAGAAGCACATTTATTCATGCATCATATAGTAACTGAAAAAGTTGCAGGCATCCTGCTAAGCCTTGTTACATACTGGCAGCCAAAAAACTGTCACATGTCTTGCCCTTCTTGCTGAAAATCTGATGCTAACGCTTTTTAAAAAAGACTTTATTATGTACTTGAAAGCGAGAGAAAGCATGAGTAGGGGGGAGGGGCAGAGGGAGAGGGAGAAGCAGACTCCCGGATGAGCACAGAGCCCAACCTCAGGCTGGAACTCAGGATCCCAAGATCCTGACCTGAGCCAGAGTCGGACTTTTAATGGACTGAGACCCCTCCAGCCAGGTGGCCCTGATGCTAACACTTTCAAGGTCATTGCTATTTCCAGCATACCTTGGCACAGTGATACCATGCATGTGGCTCATTCAGTGCCTTGGTTTTGAGAGAGTAGAGTCTTTATTTCACCAGAGTAACTCATTATACTCCATGGAGTCCTAATAAGGAAAAGGAAAAAGTAAGGTTTTAGCACTATGGATGATTTTTTTATTTTTTTTGGAAAAAAAGGGCAGTTTCTATAAAATAACTTTTAGTTGAGTACATTAAGAATGTTCTGAAATGAAAGGGTCAGAAGACCTAGAAGATCAGCATTTGACTCCTCAAAATGATCTCAGTTCAGATGCTTTACAGTCATTAAAAGCTCTCCCCACCACCCTGCCCATCGAAATTCAAACAAGGACTTAATAATGAACCTGAAATACTGTAAGGTCAGAAAAAAAATACAAATATGTATCTCTGATGTGGCTAAAGAATTTTTTTTCATCCTGGAGGTCACATAAACTGTGTAAAAATTTACCGAAAAAGTTTTTTTAATTAAAGACTGAGTATGAAAGCTAAGGTGTACTGCAGAGATAAGACTTCAGAGAAATAATGTCTGGTTATAAGTCCCATTTTATTTATGAATTCCAAACATAGTGTTGGTCTCTGCATCCCATTATAGAAGTTGAGATGTTCAATTTAAAAGAAAAGAAATATTCTTAATGTATTCTCAATGGGAGAAAAATAAGTGGAGCCAATGGTGCTCCAGTGAAAATAAGGAAAAATAATGAGAATTGCACAGAAACTAAAAAAGAACAGATGAACAGGTTATTTATTTATTTTTTATTTATTTATAAAATATTTTTACTTATTTGACAGAGAGAGAGCATAAGCAGGGGGGAGTGGCAGGCAGAAGTTAAAGGGAAAGAGAAACAGGCTCTCTGCAGAGCAAGGAGCCCAATGTAGGACTCTGTCTCAGGGCCTGGAGATCACGACTTCAGCCAAAGGCAGACACTGAACCGACTGAGCCATCCAGGTGCCCCTGGAGAGGTTATTTAATAACTCCCTCCAAAACTACGGAGTTGTGTTACAAGGTGAATACTATCATTTTACTCTTTATTTCCACAACGAAATAAAAAACACTAAAACCTTATTACATGGAACAAAGATGGGTAAATAATGAATAGCAGGTACCGAAAGAGGCTTTAACAGTGACGTGGGTTGGGTGTTGAGCTCACCTAAACAAATCAAATCTGGTCACAATTGGGAGATAGGAACACCTTAGGATTTGCATGTTCATTTGAAGATACTATAAATTTGCAGGTTCCCCAGTTTCACATATTTGCATGGGATTTGAGGGACTGGGGGCATAAAATTGCTCATTCAACAAATATTCACAGAGTATTCACTTGTATCAAGCACTCCAGTAGGTGATAGGAGATAATGTTTGTGGTAACAGTGAGGCAGCCCCTAACAGACAGTGAGCCCCTGAGCTTACAGTCAAGGATGACAGACATTCCTTAAAGACAGGATTAACCAAATGAGGTTCTTATTACAGAATGCCCCTTGCAGCAACACATAGTGCGTCTTCTGTGAGTCTGGGAGGCCCAGGAAGGCTTCCCCCCAAGGTCTTGATGACAGAGGAGAAGACTGAAAACCTGGGGGGAAGCCAGAGGCAACTTCTAAGCCTGTATGAACCCCAGATCAGCACATCAACATCTCCTAGGAACATGTTAGAAATGCAAAGTTGGGGCTCCACACCTGACCTCCAGAATCACACTCTTGGTTGGGGGGTTGGGGGGCAAGAATCTGTGTCTTAACTCCACCAGAGGATCTAATATAACCTCAAGTTTGAAAGTGTTCTGGGTTTTTTTTTTGTTTTGTTTTGTTTTGTTTTTTAAGGCACTTCACTGTAGCCTCCTTGACCCAAACCTTTAAAGTCACTTCTCAATTTCATTGTCACGTCACTCATGTTTTACAGCCATTCACCTTCACCGTAATTACAACTTCTCCAGTGATCACCCTGCCCATACTTGTCTTTTCACTCGCTCGTTCATTCATTCGCTTGGTATTTATTGACACCTCCTATGTGCTTTAATACATCAGTGGACAAAACAAAGATCTTTGCCCTGGTGGGGTTTACATTCTTGTTTTTGGATGTGTGAGCAATACAGAGGGTAGAGAGAAAGTAAGCCAAAAAACATAAAACATAATCAATGAGCAAATTCTATAGGATAGAAGGTGGTAAATGCCGTTGGGGATCCAAAGGGAGCATTTATAACTACAGCAGAACATGGGATCTGTACAACTGAGCTTCCTTTAATCTACCCCCTCAGTATCCATTTTACAAATGGGAAAAGAAACTCAATTTTCCAGGTAGCTAGCACCTCAGATGTTTCTCCCTGCCCTTGACTTCCCTCCATGTCATTGTAGCTACACTTTGGGTTGCTTGGAAAGTAGTCACCGAGATAGATTTTTATACAAGCGGAGGGCTAAATGGATGCTTATGGGATCAGCACCTACTGAAGTGAATGAATGGGAAGGAAGGGAAAAGCTGGGGCAGAAGGAGAAGTTAGGCTCTGATACAGCTGCCCAAGAAGTCTCAGCCAATACCTATAGAGTTCTGCATTGAGATGTTCCTACAGAGTTTTCCTGAATTGGGGTAAGGAGCCTGGTCTTATCAACTGGAATCAACACTGGATTGGTAGTGTGCTTCCAGAGGGAGCACGACTATGGATAGGCAAGCTAGCTCTCTGTAGGTGATGTCAGTTCACAGAGAGGGGATTGTCAGGAGAGATTGTGAAGCTGTACAGAGACCCTTTCCAACTCTGGTTAATTCACCAAGGCAAAGGGAAGGGCAAAGGTATGAACAAGAACATAAAAAAATCAGCACCCTTCATCTTTCTTGGAATCTCCTGTTTCAGAGTATTCTGTGATAACATCTTCCCCCAGAATGCCCAGCCATGTTGATCTGTGGCTCAAGCACTTTGTCACATTAGCGTCAAAACCATAAGTGAGTCTTTGCGTAGAGGGAATCAGCCCTGCCAGATATCCATAAAGTGTACAAGGGCTCATTCAAGAAGAGTAAAACTGCCAAGATTATAATTGCTTGTAACTGGAAGTAGGCAAAGAAATTAATGTTGCTGAATAGCATTCAGCCCCCTGAGAGCTGGCAAAATTTAGTCAAGATCACATATCATTAGAAAAACTGGAGCGAAACATTTCGGTCAATATGGTCTGCTTTCTCTAAAACCCACGAGTGGTCATAGTTAACACGGTAAATATTTAATTCCATCACTTACGACTGCCCTTTGCCCCTAGCATTTGACTCTGGCGGCTCTGGGAGCTTAAGCATACACTGGCGGCTCCCTTTACTTGCAGAGCGCTCATTCTGCCTTCCCAGACTGCCTAGGGACAGAATCACAGGAAACACGTAAGAAAGACTGGGAGGCACAGTAGATTTAATGGGGTGGTTAGCAGAATGACTCACGTATACACTTAGAGCTGGAAAGGACCTCACGGATGAAAACGTCCACCCTGCATACCCTTTGATATCAGAATGAGAATAGTAAGATGTGAGACCCAGAGAGAAAGGTGGAGTGGTTTTGCCCAAAGTCATACAGCCACATCTTCGGATGTGAAGGCCAATTCTGTTTTGGGTTTTGTTTTGTTTTGTGCTTTTAGCACAGGGTCGCTGGAGGTGTGTGGTGACTCTGCAACGTGCTGACTTAGCTAGACGGGGCAAAATTTCCCAGCTGCCTTTCTTGAATGTTTCTCACTAGGGTAGACCACAAGAGACGGTACAGAGTCGGAAGAAGGAGGTGAAGAGGCAGTGGTCCCATTCTTTACACTCAGAAGGTCCCACAGGGCTTTGTAGTTCCTGCCCGCTGTCATGTACTCCATGGCTCCAATATTGAGCAGGCAACTGCTCACCTTTTTCTGCTTCCTCCTGTTCGCCATCTCTTTGTCCCATGTTCCGCTCCATGGTGAAGCTTCTCCCGCAGGACACCTGCTTTGCCAAGGTCGGAACCGACATGAGTCCAGTCTGTTTTAGTGGAGTCCCATGCATGCTCAGGAGTTTCAGCTTGTCCTTGCTCTCCTCCACTTTATGCCTGTCCTCCTTTCCCTGCAGACTTCAAGCTCCAGCCTTAGGTATCGGCAACCATAATGTTTACACAGTCCCACAACTGCATACAGTCAAGTCCCTTAAATCATCCACGGTTTTCCATCTCACACTGAACTTGACTGGAACTGAGTGCCTATAGCCTGTAGCCGATCTTTGCTCAAAATGCTTCCTGGTATTTGGGGAATGGCCTTACCTGCTGTTAGATCTGGGGTCACTAACCTTTCATTCTTCTCACCAGCTATCATCATCTAAGATTTCCAAATTCAAAAGTTGTATCTTATTTTCATTTTAAAGTTGTTCTAATTATTTGTAATTTTTCCTACTGCTTAATAATATTGGAATAATAAAATAGTAGCTAGTAATTTATTGAGTATTTATTCAATGAACCCAAAACCAATTTCAAGCATTTTGTGTCATATGGTAGCTTTTTATTTTTTTAAAATTTTTAATTTTTTTAGCATATGGGAAAACTCGGGCAAACAAAGGTTATATAGCTTTCCTAAAGGCACAGAGTCAGAAATCAGCGGAACCGGTATTTAAAGTCAGGTTGGTTGACTGAAGGCCCCACGTCACACTATACTACCTCCTATAAAGAGATTTCGTTTAAATGTATGATTTCTTACATACCGTGTAATATTTTGGCATCATCATGGTTTCCCTTAATGAATATCACTACTACTTTCCTCCAGAGATTAGAGGATGTAATGCCACTCAAAGAAAAATTAAGAACTACTGTGGTACCAAATTTAAATTATCCCTTTCTTGTATCCATGGCGGCCATCACTAATCTATGATGCCGCTCATTCCAACTCTTCCTAGTTAGGGCTGCAGAGGAGTTCTCAACCCTGTACTCTAAGGCAGCCATTACTGACTGATTGAACATGGCACTCAAGATGCAAAGTCAGATGTAGAATAAGGATAAGACCAGCACAGAATGTAGAAACCAGACCACCAGTCAATCAACATATTTGTTCAGCAATTACTATGTAATAAGCCCATTTGGAGGATACAAAAAATTATGACATGATCCCTGACTTTAAGGAACTTATGCTTTATCAGAGTAACAGAACATTTATACACATAAAAATAACCATTATTAAAAAGGAGCCTGTTAAGTGTTGAACCGTGGCACAAGCATTAGGTTTCCAGAAAACAGTGAATTTCAGCCGGGTTTGGGGAAATATTTAGGCTTTGGATAGATAAAGAGAAAAGAATAAAAGATATTCCAAGAAGGAGAATAAAGTATGCAAAATTTCTGATGACAAATGAAAAAGGACAAAATGAGTCGGGACAGGGGTCTGGAAAGGAAAGGATAAAGAGAAAATATGAAGTGACAATTGAGTTAGGGATCTAGCTGGGAGGTTCATATTTCCCTTGATAAAAACATATAATAAGTATAATATAATAAATATAATAAATAATAGTATAGTATATTATAATACAATAATATAAAATAGTAATATAGAATATAATAATATATAATAATGTAATCTACTGATATATTATAATATAATAATATTATATATAATTTTATACATACATATTATGATTTGTTTGTGTTTATGTGTGTGTGTGTGGTTGTGTAAAGTTGATGCTTCAGTGTCTCCAATCCTTTATCTCTCCTGGTATCCATACCTTTGACTATCAATCTTGTAGTACTTTCTTGCAGTGATTCTTGGCTTGACTATAGGAGATACTTTAGCTAACGGAATCTTAGCAAATATGACAAAGCAATGACTTGAAAAGTGTTTGGGTAAGTGAAGTTGCTTCCTCTCATCCTTGCTTTCTTGCCACCACCACAGGAACACATTCAGGTTTGGCTGCTGGAGGATGACAGCGAGGTGGGCTCTGTAGTCCCCTCTGCCCTAAACAATAACCAGCTGACTATCAGGCCAGGATCCAAAGAACTGCCAGGTAAGTTTAGTCTCTGTTGGTGAACCACAGACTCCTGAACTAATTAAACCAACTGAAGTTGAGGAGGTTTGTTTTAGAGCACTATTTTGCAAATAGATGATTGATACAGTTCTTTTTTTTTTTTTTATTTTGGTCACTTCCCTAAAAAACAAAAACAACTGCTAGTGTTTTCTGCTTGAAGTAACATTTACGCTGCAGGCAGGCTGACAAGCCCTCCATGGCACCGAAATTCTACTCTTAAGAGCAAAAAATGCCTTTTCCTACCTCTCACATTTAATTTAAAAAAAAAAAAATACACAAAAACCTCATTTTCAATGTAAGTAAATAAGCAGTGTAAATAGTTACACATTTTTGTGACTTTATAATCCCAAATATTTAGACGAGCAAACTCGCTCTGCAAGAAATGGTACCACTTGCAAACACAGGAGAGCCTACTGAAGGTTGAAGAATATTTCCCCCAAGAAAGAAAACATGGAGGTTCCAGGCTCCCGGGAGCTACAAAGTCTCTGGCACATTCTAATGACTCAAGGTTAGGGTTTCTATTGCTTCTGTCTGTGTCCCTCCTGTTAAAAATTCTACAGATGGAATTAGTATAAATGATGCCCTTTCTGATGGGGTTAGGAAGCAAGAGGAGAAAAAATGTTAAAAAACATGCTTTTTCCTGTTTTTCTCTCCTGTATTAATATGTGGGAGGGTAATTACTCTTGGTTCTGTTTCATACAAGAAGAGCTGCACGGCACGCAGCTAGTTTCAGAGCAGGAAAAACATGAAAATAGCCAGTACTTAATGACACGTGCCCACACATAAAGTCATCTTAGAGGCAGTCCTTGCTGCTCTCCTGAGGTGGGCCTGCCTTGGTCCCTTTGAAGTTCTACTGAGGATCTTCCCCATTTTCTCGGGGAAGATAAACAGGATAGTCTTTTTGGCCTGATCCCACAGGGAACTCTGGAGCATAAATCACACTACAGAGTTGTCCCTATTTGTGGCAAAAAAAAACAAGCCTGTTGGCTGGGGCCAAAGAAAAGCATGAGGTGCCTGTGTGTCGGGGGACAGAAATGGAACCCCCCTGACTGGACAGCCTCCACCAGTCAAGGGTAATTCTTTGAGAAGAGAGGCAGCTGTGAGCCTGAGAAGCCATTCTTCACAGAAGCTGGGATCTGTGAAAGGCTCTGGGTGGGCCATCTATAGTACCTTCTACAGCTGACTGCTGTAGACACAGCAACATGGACTCGGAGGTTTAGTGAGGAGAGAAGAGAGGACATCAGCAGAGAAGAACAGCCACAAAGCAGGCACAGAGGAAGTACTCATTCTCTTCCACCCGGTCATTACTTAAGGTTGACTCCATTGTTCACACTCTAAGCCTATGTCTGTACATGCGTGTTTCTGCCAATTGTGTAATGTGGACCAACCACGACTTTAAGGCCCGGATTCAGAGCCACCTTCCGCCAGGTGGCTCGGGTACCACCTCTTCAGCTTCCTAGCCATCTTCAAGTGGCAACGTAGAAAATTCAAAGCATTTATAAGGGCAAAAGGTCACTCTGGAGTTATGGTAGCATTTCAGAAAGCCAAGACTTTCTGAATCATCAGACATGCCAATGTCTGAGAACTGACGCATTTAACAGAGATAAAAACTAAACTTTCCCTGCCCCAAGAAACACTATTATCATATGTCACCTAATCAAAGGCACAATCACAAATGCCCCTCTTCTCATTCCTAAAAAGGAAAATGGATCCAAATGAAGTCCAAATGACCCACTTTCCAACTCAATCAAATAATTGCTGACCACACAAAACCAGAAATCAAGACGGCGCTTTCTGGAAGCAGACACCTTTCCACAGGGATTTAGAGATCCCAGTAAATGTTTGAAGTAACAGAGTAGACATATCCACACATAATTCCAATATTGCTGATTGAACTTGCCAACTAATCACACCACTTTTTGTCAGTGTCCAATTTTTCTAAATCTCTGATATAATAACTCTAGATTTCATAATGGGCAACTTTATCTTTTACTCTTCTTAGGTAAAATTTGTATAGGATGAAATGCACAGATCTTAAGTATACATTCATGAGTTTTAATGCACACATATCCATTACTCAAACCCTCAAGATATGGGAAATTTTCATAACCCCAACCCTTGCTCCCAATACCCAGCAGCAAGCACTGTTCTCTTTTTTTTTTCTCTGTAGATTTATTTTCCTTATTCCAGAAATTCATCAGATGGGATCAAACAGAATTTACTCTTTGGTAAATGGCTTCTTTCACTCAGCATCATGTATTTGATTCATCCTATGGTTGTACCAGTCCTTCATTGCCTTGTGATGCTCAGTATTACTCAATGGAGAAATTTTAGAACCAAACCATCTTCCAGCTTTTGTTCTGATAATTAAGGCTGATTTTAAATGCTGATTTAGATAATGGCTAATTTCTTAAAAAAAAAAAAAATGATTCCTTCTAAGAAAATATTTCCTTGGGAATGAGGCAAAATTTTCCAATGGCTAGACCCATAGCCATAAAAACAAACACTATCTCCAAAGCTAAACTCCTAGAAATCCATTCTTGCCCCACAATAAAACCACACACACACACACACACACACACAATTTCTCTTAATCATTCATAAACTGCCTAAAAGATACAGTAAGGAGAAAAAGAATATTACTGAATATTACTGAAGACATTTTATATTGAAGACTCAGTGCTGGTCTAACAAAACCAGTCAGCCATGTTGTCAGTTCTTGGGCATAATAACAGCAAAATAACCTGAAGAATAATTCCCTGGGGGCTTTATTTCTGGCAAAGTCTCTTAATTGGCTAGCATGCTAATCCCTTTCTTAGAAGAACACTTAGCACTGGAAATGTGTGAGGCAAACACAAAAATACGAGTCCTGGTTTGGTATGCAAATCAGCACCATGGAAACTGGCATGGCATTACTGAGCTCAGGGCAATCGGCAGGGAGCAGATGAGCTATGAATCAGAGCCTGAAGAAAAGTGCTGTCAACAGGATTATGGAGACAGATTGCTCCTCACCCTATGGCTCCCTTTAACTCTGAACCAGGAGACTTAAACTTGACACTTCAATGGACTAGATCATCACGGGGCCTCTATTTCTCAATTTTAGCCTCCACTAACAAAACTCTCAGTCATTCAGAATACAGAGGTCGAAGTGTGACATAGTTCGACTACTATTTCCAGTTATAAGGAATACATTTGTAGAAATCCTCAAACTATTATATTTTCTTATCCAAACAACAAAATAAATGCTTCTCTATGTCAGCTGTTACATGAGTGCAGGAATTCTCTTGCCTTTGGTTCTATTTGCATGAATCTCAGGGTGGAGAAAGGTCTTGGGCATTCTTCTGGGGGTAGAGAGAATGTCACTCTTACTGTCTCAAGAAAGACTAATCATACTGCTCTTCGAAAACCATACTCCCCTGTTCACAGATGTCTTGTACCAAGTGCTTCCATTAGTCCAGTCAGAGAAAAAAGCCACCAGCTACTTAACTATTGTATGAAACCAAAACTTAACCAGATCTTTTGGCCATAAGTTCCCATTCATGTGTAGAAGAGGAGGTGGATGGAGCCAGCTGTCCCACCCTCAAGGACTGTATTAGAGATTTCAAAGGCCAAAACCAGTGAGGGAGAAGCCAAGGAACCATGGAACCAGGAGAACCATTCCATGTAACAACCACGTATTACCAGAGTTTACCAGAGTGTCCACAGAATTCAGGGGGCCCATGAACCACAATGACAAAAATATATTTTTACTGGCCACTAACTATTTTCTTTAATTAGGGATGTAAATAATAAACCACATTAACATTGGTAATATTTGTTATTTTGTTGCCAGCAAAAAATGACGGATTTTTTATATGACTTTACAGATGTGACAGATGTTCATCATGTATGCTCACTGCTCCTTCCAAATCACAGTAGTTATGAGATCGGCTGCAAGAGCTTGTTATTTATTGATGCATTAATAAAGGGGCACACATACTAACCTACCCAATAGATGTTTTCTAGAAATGTGCTGACAACAGCATTTCAAAATAATTGGTTTCCCTTGTATGTATATAATCATATACTGAAGAACTTTATTCAGTAATGCAGTAATAGCAACAACAAACTGATATGCACAGTTACATGATTAAACTCAAAAACATTAGAAAGTAGGAAAGAAGCTATACACAAAAGAGTATCTACAGTACATTTCCATGATAACGGCGTTCGAAACTGTCCATAGTGATAGAAACCAATAATGGTTGCCTCTAAGGTAGGGAGGGTTGATTGGCAAGAAACTGGGGAAACTTTCTAACATGATGGAAAATGTTCTTCTTTTTGGTCTGGATCGTGATGACTATATATACATTTGCCACGACCGTATTGTCAATTATACAAGACAAGTTGCCGTGATACCCATCAACCATCCATCTTTTAAAAAGTCAGATGGCTCCTTTCTGCCAAGGAATCAGATAGTCCTTGCGCCCACCATGCTCTAGGTCCTGGAGACAAATACTGAAGCTGCTTGGGAAATGGAGAAAAGACCAAAGACCGGAAAAATTTGAGATTTCACTATGCCCTTGGCCTTTCGGGCTGTGATGCATGAAGGCATTTTGGAAAGATGGCTCAGCAGAAAGGCCGGACTGTGTGTGCAGGTGGTGAACTGTCACTGGTGAGAACTGACCCAGCCACTTCCCCTTCCCCAATTCATATTCTTCATCTCCCAAAATAAAGGGACAAGAAAATCCTGAGATTTCTAGCCCTAACAGCTGATGACCCAAGGATCACACTCATTTTTCCTCCTAATGATATTTGGTTCTAGGTCCACAATTTTTAAAATCTCTACTTGGATCTTAATTTTAAATCACCAAACTGAGATTTTTGTTTTAACATTAAAAAGAGAGAATATGAACGTTCCAATCTGGGAGCCAAACAGAAAAACATCACCATAAAGACAAAAGAGGTACAGTGCTCATGTTGGCAGGCTTCATTATTGTGAGGTTATTTTTTTATTATACTTAAGAAGTCGACCAAAAGTACTGACAGAGCACTGATTAAGCTTACAGACACTGCCTGGGTTCAAATCTCACCTCTTCTACTTCCTAGCTACACAATCTCAGGTAAGCTACTTGACCTCACTGTGTTTCTGTTTTCTCACCTACAAAATGGGAGAGTCATTATGAGAATTAAATTAATTAGTGTTGCAAAGAGTATAAATTCCCTGGCAGATGGAAGTGCTATCTATGCATGTATTTGTTAATAAACTAAAGGGAAGTGTTTTGTTCAGAAAGAATTTTTGTATGGTCTTCCAATCTTGTATGGTTTCTCATTGCTGGCTATGAAAAGCTGTCTCCTCCCGAGAAGGCCTTGGGCATAAAGCAGTAATGCATTTTGATTGTTCAAGCCCCTTAAAAGTGAATTAACCACTTTGATATTTAAAGCTCCCATAATACAGACAATAAATAGCTCTACTATATAATTTGTAGAAAAGAAATAAACCACCATGAGTAAAGTACACATGTTCTTAACTAACAACATAATTAATGATTAATGGGTAGGGTAGGGGAACTGCTGGACCAAAACAAAAAATAAGCCCCCCCCCCCCAAAAAAAACCAAAAAACTTATTAACACTGAAATACTCTCTGAAGGCTTAAAGGGAGCTGTCAGGTCTTGGTCTGACTCTTGGAATGGATAATCTGTAAGAAGTCAATGGATTGTTGAATTCTTTAGCTCGTTTTACCTCTATAGATTCAGTCCCTAATTCATTTGAAGATGACACCAGAAGGCAAAGAAAGCCCTTCTGACTTCATTTTTATGGATCCAATTAAAATTGGATCCAGAGACAAGACCTTTCAACCGACCCTCCAGAGTGCCCCTGCCTGCAGGCACACTCGCCCCTACCCTCTAGCACCCACTCCCACCCCAAGTTTCCAGGCATGCTGTGTATAAAACAAACACTATTTTAAACCACTGAAACGTGGATGCTTTTGTTAATTCTATTTAGAGACCAAGCAAGATGCCAGCAAACTGTCCCATTTTTACATCATCCCTCACCAGACCTGACAGTTGGAAACGTTTAGTTCTGCTCTGCTTCCATTGTGTTTCTGAAGTCATTTGAATGATTTAAATCAGAGATAAGTATTTGCAAATGAACCGAAGGGGGGGGGGGGGGATGTGTCTGAAAATTCCAAGCTGCCTTGTTAAGAATGCACTCAGTTCTAGTTTAATTCGTGGGGATTTGGTTAATACTTATAAAATATAGTGGGAGCTCTCTGCTGATGGTAATGTTTCACAGTAAACCCTTTAAAGATTCTGTTTCCAAATCAAGTATTACAAACAATTCAATTTAAAAAAATGGAAGCGAAGATTGCATACAAGGAGGGTTCTTTATTCACTTTTCCATAAATCCACAAACTAATATTAAAACCACCATGCTTTTAATAGTATCCCATTTTATTGAGCATCTAGATGCATCAACACTCATCTGCTCACTAATCATTGAGGCATGAGAACACAGAATTCCTAATTCAGTCTCAAAATTAAGTATGACTAGCTTCACTTTCAGATGAAAATACTGAGAATCACAGGTATCAAGAATTTGCCCAAAGTGAGAAGGTGACACAGGAGTCAACCTAAAACTTAAGGACATGTGACCCAAAAGTAACAGGTTTCTTGCTAATACTTGACTGGGTTTAAGATTCCACACTTGAGGGATGGAAGTGCTGAATCACTATATTGTACACCAGAAACTAATATTACATTGTATGAAAACTAACTGGAATTTAGATCGACTCAAAAAAAAAAAAAAAAATTCCACATTTGTACATGACCAATGAACCGCAGCTGGTATTTGGTATTTCTGGGACACTCCTTCTGCATGTCCCCCAGGAATTCAACTTGGACAGCCCATCCAAATGAATTCATAATTAAGATGAAGAGGAAAGACCTGGAGAAAGTCAAGAGAAGACGTGCCTGAGATGTTGTGTCTTTGATCTTCCCGCCCTATTTTGTTCCTGCTTATCCAACAAATCACTCATTCCTGCAGGCAATCTTTGCAAACGGCAACCCAATAAAGCAATTCATTCTATAATGAAAACTGTCCACCAACTTCACCTCCTCTGAGAGGGTTTAAACTTCAAAAGAGGAATGCATTCATCTCTACAAATCCTTAACATCCCATTGGGTGGGGGCGCTGTAAAAGAACAGACCCTCACTTTTGCTCCTTGGACCTGGTGCCTGGAAGCCTGCCTGCCCACTCTCTGCTTCCACCCCTGATCATTAAAATTTTCCTTAGCAGCGCACACATCACGCTTCCTACCCGGAGACCCTCTCTTTACATGTAGCTATGTAAAAACCAAAACTCACCATTTCATGGGCTCAGAAACGAATGTTTCAATACATAATTCTATCATTTGCTAAAGGCTGAACCTGTATCATAACAGATGTAAGAAGGCCTCAGAATTGAGGAAGAGATAAACATAAGAGCTGATAGGAGGGGGGCGCCTGGGTCGCTCAGTGGATTGAGCCGCTGCCTTGGGCTCAGGTGATGATCTCAGTGTCCTCGGATCAAGCCCCGCATCGGGCTCTCTGCTCAGTGGGGAGCCTGCTTCCCCGCCTCTCTCTGCCTACTTGTGATCTCTCGCTCTCTGTCAAATAAATAAATAAAATCCTTAAAAAAAAAAAAAAAAGTTGATAGGAGGATGGGAAAACCAAGTCTGGTGATTTTGCCTCTGAAGGCCTGACATGAAACTGATCAGAATTCACCTGACCCCTTTTCTCATGCCACTAGAGGGCACTAGTCAGGGAGAGCTGAGCTGGGCTTTATAGGAAGCTCTGGCTCATCACCCAGGAGTGATGGGCAGCTAGAGCAAATTTTACCTGGGTATGGTCCTTAAAGCAGGTGGGTAGAACAGAAACTCCATGCTTTTGATCCAGAAGTGACTCAGTTCCAATCCTGATTCTGCTACGTTCTGTTCCCTTTTACCACTTTGAGTCCATTTCTCACAAAAACAGGGCTGATGGGTACTGAGTGTTGGAAGGACAGATCGGGACAACCCATCTAAAGGTGCGAGCATGTATCCAGTGTAGAGTAGATGTTAGAAATGCCAATTTTCCACAGAAAACTGAAAATAGCTCCTGCCTTCTGCACTGGCATGGTTGAAATAGAGAAATGAGGACATGAAAAGCATTAAAATATTGTGGTTAGGACCATGAATTCTGGATCCCAATCCCGGTGAGCAAGTTACTTAACCTCTCTCTGCCTCATTTTTCCTTATCTGTAAAATGTGGTATCATCCTAGTAACTGGTTCCTATGCTTGTGAGGTTTCCATGAGCACTGAGAACACTGCCTGGCCCACGGTGAGCACTCTGTAAGTGTTGGCTATTGATGATTATTATAGTTATTAATATCATTTGCACAAGACCAAGTAGACATACACATACAACGCAAATCATGCCCAATGAAGCATGTTTGAAAGGCGCAGAGATGCTTTGCCCATAGAAGAGGCCCCTAAGGGGGAGTTTGAGACCTGTCTACCCTTTTATTAAAAAGCTATCAAGCACAAGAAGGTTTTTGATTCATTGTGTTAGGTCCTCAGGGATAAATCAGCTCCCATGGATCAAAGCAGCAGGGTATTTGTTTTGGCTCAATTTTAAGAAAAAATAAAAATAAAAAGGAAACTGGCTAAGCGCCTTAGAGATGAACCAAGATGCTCCTGAAGAGAAGGGTTCTCTGTCCCAGGGGAGTTCAAGCGGCACTTGAACACAACTATGGCACAAACGGCCCCTACAAGCATTGACTGAGTGATGGGAACGGCCAACCTTGATCGACCCCAAGACAGAAGTTCTCGGTGATAGGGAAATAACTGAGCCATGTCCACAGACGCTCCATAGGTATATAGCTTTGGTGCCGGGGATACTGAAAAAAAATGCCCGAGGCCTTCAGATTTGGTCCCCGTTTTCCGCTGGGTCAGAACTTACTGCTCTGTGTTTACCCATACCGTCCACCCCTTACAGTCAGAGCTGGCTCAGGAGCTTGCTCACCTCTCAGTCTGAGATGATCTTTCAAGAAAACAGCAAGAAACACTATTCATTTGAGATGAGAACCTGGCCTTTGGTGCACCGTTCCATTTTAATTCATGGCTTATTGGCAATCACTCATCTCCTGCTGGAAATTAATTAAGGCTTGTGTTCAGCAGGAGCTGGTATTTGCTTTGAATCCTAGACCCTACTGTCGAAACTTTGAAATGACAAAAACATGTCTCTGATTTGGGGCTGGATGAGGCACATTTGAAGAGCCCCCTGTCGTTCTCCGCTATTCTGTTCTCAACAATGTGCTATAAATGTTCTGGACAACAATGCACAGGGTGGATTTCAGCCACCTGGAAGTTCCTGCTGATTTTGCCAGGGGAAAAAAAAAAAAAAAGGCTACCTAGGACTGGACATAAAAGGCCAATTTGAAGGAAAAAAAAATTAGTATTTTAACTGGAGATTTAAAAATTACCCTCTTCATATTGTGCTTCTCTGGTCTTTTTATAAAAGAAGCAATGCACCATGAATAAGAAGGATAGTAAAAACTTAATGATTTGTCACTCACGAATTTCTCTTGTTTCTCTCCCAACCTCTTTTAAAAATCTTTACCCACCTTTGTGGCATTCTTCTAGCTTCCATGGGCTCAGGAGGGAAAGTACAGCTCTTCCGTTAGTGTCGAGAACGAGCAGCTCCCCTTTCCAGGGCAAATCGGGCCCAGAGACAAAACAACAGAGGAGATAAAATCATGACCTTGACTCTGAAACCCCAGATCTATATAAAGAGTAATGTGACAAAGAGGGAACAGGACACCTTTCAGCCTAGATGCTCTTCTTATGCTTTCAGGAGCTGCGTATAGGAGCAGACCTTCTATTTCAGAGACACTCTTAGGATATTAAGATGGAGTCAGTCCTGCCTTTCCAAGAAAAGGTTGTTCCTCATCTCTATTTCTTCTCCTTGTAGAGACTACCAACCCTCTCCAAGGGCAGCAAGCTCTGGAATAGATTCCCTACCTCACAACACAGCAGTGCAACCACTGATTTTTTTTAGAATTCTATATGTCTGTTTATATTTTAATCTCATTACACCATGATTGTCTTCCACCACTCTCAAGTCTCCATGCCAATGTCCAGATGCTATATTAATGACACAGTAAGATATCTGGTAAATCAAACTGTCCTTCAGGAAAAAAAACAAAAACAAAAACCTCAGTTAATTTAATTGAAAAAGAAGACAGAAATCATTGGTCTTCTGACACAGTTTGCATATGGCTAAAGAGACATGTTCAAAATAAATTTAGGTGCCCCTGGGTACCTCAGTCGTTAAGTGACTGCCTTGAGCACAGGTCATGATCCCAGCATCCTGGAATCAAGCCCCATATTGGGCTCCTTGCTCAGTGGGGAGGCTGCTTCTCCCTCTGCAGCTTCCCTGTGCTTGTGTTCTCTCTCTTTCTCTATCATAAATAAAATCTTCTTTAAAAAGTATGAAATCATTCAAAATAAATAAATAAATTTTAAAAGTTAACAATGGAAAGCAGCGTTAGGGCCTGCAACACACAACTTCCATCAGCAGCAGTGATGAGAATGCTCTTTAAACAAAGGGAGATAAAGCTAGATTGTTGCACTGGGAACAGGCAATGAGAAGATGCAAGGCATTGCTATTGAGTTGCTAATTACAAGCCAAAGTTTTAAATACCTAACACAGGACACTGCCTCTAGACCTTAGATAAAATACAATTAAAATGTTAATTCTGACCCCACTGAGTCTACTTTAGCATCTGTACTCACAGCCCACTTAAAGTGGCCACATATCTGAGTCATGGTATCAGAGTCTTGAACAACTGTCAGGACAGCAGATGCTATCACGAAAGAGGAGTAGCTCCCCAAATTAAAGAGTTGGCAGAGGTTCCCTGGAAAGAAATTAGTTTAAGAGCCTACATTCCTTTCCTGACAAGTTGCCCAATTCTTCATTGAACATCTATAGTAGCTAAAGCACAAGTAAAAGGGAGAAGAAAATACAAAGAGAGAGAAGAGCGAACTCTGGTATTAACAGCAAGTGCACAAGAGAAAAGAAGAAAAAAATCCACAGAGAATAAAAGCACATCTGAAAACACTAGGTGCTTCCATATGCTGAATTCTTACCGGGTCCTAGGCACTGTTCAAGGTACATCGCACATTGTGGACACTTTTAATCTTCCCAGCACGCTTAGTAGGTAGTTGCTAATATTCACTCCATTTATGTATGGAGCTGGTGCAAAAAGGTTATAAGTGATTTAGCCAATGTCATATAGCCAGCCAATGGTGGCACCAGAACTTGAACCTAGGTAATCTGATGACAATGCCACAGCATTGCCACAATGCCACAGCCTTGACCTCTAAATTCCAACTCCTGGAGATGACATAAATTCTGCTAATGTTCTGGAGTAGTGCCAAGCAATCTCAAAGGGCAGCTCCAATTATGTTCTTAGAATAAATCATTCAAAACCAATGTACTGGGTTAAAGGGTATGCCCATTCTCAATTTTGGTAATACTTGATACCTAGACTTTGAGTTGACTCGACGGGCAGGGAAGGTACAGGAGGATATTCCAGATGGTGGAAACAGCATGAGCAGCAGGATGGATTGCATCTTGATCCAGCAGCAGCAGGAGCTCCGTTTGTCTGGTGTGTGGAGGACAGGAAGGAATGCATGATGGCAGGTCTTGGTAGAGCCTTGGCTGCTCTCTTAACCCATCGTTCTGAACGTTTTTTGTTTTTCTTTTTCTTTTTCCTCAAAGGACTTGATTCCCCTTGAATCCATGCAATCACATTCAATGGCACTTGCATTTGTTATTTGATAGAAAGAAAAAAAGTATCATGGATCTTCAATGTTTCCTATTAATGAATTATCCTGAAACTTTTTTACAATGGACAGCAAATGACTTCACTATTAAATTGTGAGTTACCAAACAAAACTCTTTGAAAGGGGCCTGCTTCCTTTTAACTGCATGAGAGCTTTGCTAACAATAACGCTGCCCTTTGAATGGAAGATGATACCACTGAACATGCCATTAGTGGGACAGACGTTGCCTTAGGTTACATTCTTTGAAGGAGTGTTGAATGTCCAGGAAGCAGTTAGGGTTTCTCCCACTCCTTTGACTGGTTCCTATGATTTCAGGCAGGAATCTAACAAGCAGAAACAGGCAAGGAAGGCTCTTATGAAGACGGTGTTAGGGCACTGACTCTGGGCCCCCAGCTCTGACCCAGAGAGAGAAGTACCTGGAGGTCACAGTATCAGGAACTGGAGCAACTCTCCAAAGGCTCAGATCAGGGGCCTTGTGGTGGATAGGCTGATTCATTAAGCTGAAATCCTTACCTCTGCCTGCAGATAAGCGGAGGGCAGATCTCCAACCGGGAAGCAAAGTGTAAAAACCTGTCCTTTTATCCCAAGTTGAGAAATGTGATTTGCTTCAGCCAAAGGATGTTAGGAGGCATAACCCACGCATAAGGTGACCTTAAAGCAGAGCCCTGGGTGAGAAGCATCCAAATAAAACAAGGGAAATCCTTGAGTCTTGGGAATAAGTGAAGGTAGAGAGAAGTGGGTAGATTTTAGATGGGCACTGGATATAAAACTGACAGGACACTGTGACAGATTAGAAAGAGAGAGACAAGGGTCTAAGAGGTACCCAAGGATGACCCTTAGGTGTCTCGTTTGGGCAACTAAGTAGATAGCTATGGAATTCATCAAAAAGGAAGGAAGAGGAAGAGCAGGTTTGGGGTGTAGGAAAACTGAGAGTTTACCTGTAGATGAGAAATCAGAGTGTGTGAGAGACATGTAAGAAGCAATGTCAAAGAGCCATTGACCATGAAATGGTCCGAGGAGTTCGGGAGTGGCCAACAGGTTTATTTCTACCCATGAGACTGAATGGTATGACCTTGAACAAGAAGGCTGACTGAGAACGGAAGAGGACCTGAGCCTAAAAGTAGTGTGAGTGTGCATGTGTGTGACATGTAGGTTCAATTGCGACTCCATCTGAAACAAAAATTTTAAAAAACCTCCAAAACACTGTAATGGGGTACATTGACCCCTAAGCCTCTAAAGAGTAATGGCAGGAGAGTCTAGGAAAGGAGACTCGTCGAAGAAGAAGAGAGTCCCTCAGGAAAACAGGGAGACACTCCTGGAAGAAATGAGATCCAGAAAGCAGCAGCTGTGGGAACAAGCATGGGACAAACAGAGGCTACAAGAGTCAGACTTTGCCTGAAGAGGATCATAGGAAGTCTTATCATTTCTCTTTTGCTACTTTTTTGATTAAAAAAAAAAATTAATACCTATAGTCCTCCCGCCTCTCTTTCTCTAATTCAATGAAATATATTTATACCGAGAGTGGTACTTTAGATTAGCGTGACATAGGCCCCATGCATCTGCTCAGTTGTTCTGGGGACCCCACCGTCTTCAAATCCCCAGGTGTTACATACACCATCAGAGTTTGAAAACAAGAAAAGCTGAATGAAGAGTGAAATTAAAGGACAGATAGTTTTTACCCACAATGCTTTATCTTTCTGAGCAATCAGTAAAGATCACATGCAAACAAAAACCAAAAGTAAAAGAAGGAAGTTTCCAATATTCAAATGAATAAAGAATCATCATTTTAAATTGGCTCATTTCATGGTGAGGCAAAAAAAAAAAGAGTCCAGAATCCACACTTCTAAACAGAACCACTTTGTTCATTCAATAAATAAACCTTTTTTCAGTACATTTATTCTAAAGTATATCAGTTGAAAAAAAAAAAACTATTAGAAATTAGAGCCAAGGGAATAATTCTTAAAATAATGAATGGTTTGAGAATCAGGAATACAAGACATATTGGATTTTTTTTTTTCTCCTCACCTGTGAGTGGAAAGGGCTCTTGAAATGAGAATGTAAACTCTAGCAATGACTCCCCTAGGTTTTGAGTTTTATACTCTTGATTCAAATTCTTACTTCATCTTATTAGAAAGAACAGGCATTTGGTAGTGCCATAATTCAAAACGGCAAAGGGAAGAGCATATGAGTCTGCAAATCATGCAGGGCAGCTCTTGGTAACGGACCGAAGAGAGAGTGCTTAAGCCAGTCAGACAGCAAATGAATGTGGAAGTGTAGGATTGAAGGTGACCCCCCGGGGGTGCCACTCAGGATGCCCTGAAATAAATAGCTCTTGACCAATCAGACTGACATTAATGCTGCTGAGACACATCTTGCTTTGACTTCTAACAGCGGTGTCTATACCTCACCTTTTAACTCCCTTCACAACGCTCATGAGTAATGATAAGAACATCCTCAGGACCCAAAGAAAGCTTTCATTCACCAGTCGAAGGCATCCACTCTCCACCATCCCTCGGTGGTTCTAATTATTATTATTTGGCATTAAATTGCTCCACCCCATTTTCTCCCACTCCCCTTTGGAATTTTTATCAACAAACAACTGAAGAGAACGTGTCATTTAGTGACGTTTTCCTATACTACTTTGGTATTGACTGCTACAGTCATCAGTGTACTCAATCCACCTCTGAAAAGTGAAAATTGTTACTCACTAATATGACTAATCACCTTTTCTGAGGTTAAGTGTATTTTTCCTGCAGAAAAAGGAGAAGGCTAATAGTTTTCAGTATAGGAAAAACACCCAGGAATATCTAATTCTTGACTTTATATATACATATATGCTATATATTTACATATATATAAGATATATAAATATATATTTATATAATATATAAAAGTATTAATGATATAGTAATGATATATTAATAACATAATACTAAAATATCAATATTATATAATAATTTATATAGTTATAATTTATAAATAATATAACTGATCTAATATATCGATTATATAATATATCATATAATATTGATATTACATTATCATATATTATTATATTAATCATATATATATATATATATATATATATGAACTCACTGTTACCCAAGTCCTTTCAAAACAAGGGAAAAATGATACACTAATATAGCAGAAGCTGTATCTGGGTAGAAATTATTTTATATCAACAAAATAAACTTTTAAACTCTCATTTTCCATATAAATGGCTACTCAAGCATATGATTGCTTCATCCTATATGAATAATGTCTGGATGAAGCTACAGCAGGTGCAAAGCGATTGTACACCTTTCTAACCTTCTTCAATCCCTGCCCTACAATTTATGAAGAATCCTCAATAGCTCCAGAGTTCTTCTGCCCGTGCCATGATTTGCTGGTGAGAAAACAGGATCCATAAAGGCTGGGAATGCCGTGGCTGACTTGACATAACACTCAGAGGAAGAAACACAAAACAAGGAGTCATAATTCAAAAGAAAATGACTATGCACGTGGTCCCTCCCTTTCTTTGTTTGTTTCCCTCAAATCTTTTTTCCTCATAGCCTCAAGACAATCGTTTACAAGTTCATGGGAAATGGGACGGAAAGGAGGTTTACCAGGCCAATAACCTTGTGTTACCACCTCAGCAGGATGAGATGTAGAGAGCTCCCCGTTCTTGGGGAGCACATACCTGTTCCAATTTTCCACTGTCATGATTATATGAAGGTTTAAGAGGGCAGGACACAATAGGGAAATGAGCACAATGATAATCTGTATGATTCCCTAAACGACACTGATGGGATATGCAAAATGACTCCAGATAATTTTGCAGGCAAGATAGATGCGCTCTAAACACACACACACACACACACACACACACATATCATTTAAGATATAACACCCCACTAAATAAACATGTAACTTGCTCATATCAAGCTACAGCCAGGCTTAACTTATGTAATTAAATTAACATATTCAGTGGCTAGTTACTGACAGAATACTACATATTCCGTCGTATTTGGTTTTTAAATGTAGTATTGTTCTGACAGGCGGTCTTCCCATAAAAATAATCACCGTAACTATACCAGCACATATTTAAATTCCCTGTATTATTTGGTTGAGGTGAATTCATTCAGTAAACTTAATCAAAATCAGTTTGGTAAACTCTCCCCGATTAAAAAAGGTAAAATTTATTCATTGTCTCATTAGGTTGAACATATTAAACCAATTACAAAGACATTCCTTCTGCTTCTGTGTGAATGTGTGTAAAATCTAATCCTCAGAATATTTAACCTAAAAGCCTATCTAGAAAAAATAATTGAGAATTTTGTGTATATATTGACTAATGGCCAAATGATAGTAAATGTCTTAACATCAAAACACCATTGAAAATAATCAGCCAATTTGAAAAATTACCAGTAAATTTTTTGGTTACAGATCAATCCAGAAGATAGATTCTTTTTTTTTTTTTTTCTTTTTTCTTCCTTTCAATTCTTTTTGGTAAGCCAAGATAGACTTGATGCATAACATATTCTGGGAATTCTTTTTTTTTTTTTTTTTTAAGATTTTATTTATTTATTTGACAGACAGAGATCACAAGTAGGCAGAGAGGCAAGCAGACAGAGAGGAGGAAGCAGGCTCCCCTGCTGAGCAGAGAGCCCAAGGTGGGGCTCGAACCCACTGAGCCACCCAGGCGCCCCTAGGAATTCTTTTTTTTTTTTTAAAGGCAGGATATAAATACGGCTAAAATAAGATCTTTGCCCTGGAAGTTCTCATAATTATCACAAAACATGCAGATAACCTCATACTTATAATACAATGTGTAATATACAAAAAAGACTAAATATTGAGGTAAAGCCTTAACAAAAAAAATTTCCCTCTATCATGTTTTAATATCGCTTTGTTACAAATATAATACACACTACATATCATACACATGTGTATCTTCTAAATCATTTTAATAAAATAAACACACATTTGCCAACTCTCCAGCTGAAAACATAGAAGATTACTAACACCAGTGCATGACCTATATATCCCTCCCATATCACATCTTTCTCTCCATACAGCTACCAGAATAAAACACTTCCTTAAAATTCTGGGTTTATTGCAGGCCTGTATAGTTTTATCAAATAGACATATACCCATAATAACATTTTCAATTGTCTTTGTTTGGAACTTTTTTTTTGTATCATCGAGTCTGCAGTCTTTTGGAGTTTTCTTTCCTCCTACAAGTTTGTATTTCAAGCTTGTAAGATTTCCAGATATTATTGCAGATAGCAGGTCATGCATTTTTATTGTAGTATAGTATTCCAGTATAAGAATATGCCACAATCTTTCTCCAATTGATGGTCGTTTAGAATGTTCCCCCAACATTTTTTTGCTATTATGAACATGCTATTATCCATTTTCTTATACACTTATCTTGGGGTCCCTATACTAGACTTTGGGTAGAGTATATCCCTAAAAGTGATTTTCTGGATTGCAGGGAATGTAATGTTCAATTTCACAAAATAGTATGAAATTGTTTTCAAAAATGTAGTACCTATTTTCATCTTCCAACCAAGAGACAACAAGCCCTCTTCATAACGTGCCTCATTCTCAACCTTTGCTTTCATCTTTTTTTAATTATTTTTTATTTTTTAAAGATTTTATCTACGTATTTGACAGAGAGAGACACAGTGAGAGAAGGAACACAAACAGGGGGAGTGAGAGAGGGAGAAGCAGGCTTCCTGCTGAGCAGGGAGCCTGACCTGGGGCTCAATCCCAGGACTCTGGAACCATGCCCTGAGCTGAAAGCAGACGCCCACCCAATGACTGAGCCACCCAGGCACCCCAATTTCATCCAACTTTTAAATGTCCACCAATCAACTGAACATAGAACATTTCCCTGTGATATTAATTTGCATTTTCCTGATTAATAATGAAGAACAAAATGTATATCACTCAAAGGAGGAATAAAAGAGTGGGTAAAAACAGTATGTTGTGGTGGGGCCGGAAGGCAAATGTCACCTTTGGCAAACTGGGATCCCTTTTCATTGCTTTGCACTGTGATAGGCGCATAAAAAAAATCTTTTCTAAATATATGATTTAGGTCATCCTCTAAGGAAGCTTGCAATTTCACAAGGAAAATGACTTTCTGCATGAAAAAAGTTTGGAATGAAACACATTCTTATGGTCTCAGGCACATAGCAGGTACTCTATAAATTTTTTTATAATGAAAAATTGTGCAAGATATCCTAAGATAAGCAATTCAAATAGGATATCCTCTAGCTGTCTCAAGCCCTAAAATAGAAATAATCTTTTCTACACCAAGCCTACACTCCCTCTAGCCTCCTCCTTCTCTGCAGTGGCATCTGTGCCCACCCACATTTTAGAATGAAAAACTAAGTCATCCTTGACTCTGCTGTCCCTTCTATGCCTTCATTCATGAACAACAGTTTCCTGTCAACTTTACCTATTGAACGTTTCTACAGCTCAGTGATTCTCAAAGTGTGTTCCACAGATCACTGGGTTTCTCTAAGACCCTTTCAGATCCTGTCTGGGGTTAGTCTACTTTTCACTATGTTGACATTTGCACTTTGTACAAAAGTAATGGCAGATAAAACGGCTTCACATAAAAGAGCTTTGCATGAATCAAGACAATGGCACCAGACTTCTAGTGTTCCGGAAGTCAGTCCTTGGATTTTTCATTCCCACTCACTGACTGTTACAAAAAAATGCACTTAAGAATGTTCTTCTTGAACCTATAAAAGTTATCAATTTTATTGAGCCTTAACTCTTTTTTAAAATATTTTATTTATTTATGTGAGAGAAAGAGAGTACAGAGGGAGAGGGAGAGGGAGAGGGAGACCACCTGCTGAGCAGGGAGTCCAACATGGGGCTGGATCCTAGAACCTGAGCCGAAGGCAAGATGTTTTTCTGACTAAGCTGTCCAGGTGCCCCTTAAATCTTAACTCTTAACAGCATGCTTTTTAATATCCTATATAGCAAAATAAAAAGCAGGCAGAAACATTACTTGTGCAGTATACTGAAGCACTTACTGGGTTGTTTGAGTTTTGAACTAATGGAGTCACTCTTCCCATGTTACGTGAGTTTTACTTAAAAGAATGAGTGACAGGCAAACTAGGGTTTTTCAGAGTTGGGTACACGGCAGATATTTTCTTCAAAATGACTGAAATGAGTCTGTCACTTCAAAATAAATAACTGACAGGATTTTTGCCAATGATGAAATTCAAGCTTCCATGGAAAAATGCAGGTTTTTGAAAACCTGTATCCATGACCATGAGCTTGACAGCTCATCAGTACTGACAGACTTTTCTGATAAGTGGTAAATGAATGTGACCACATATGAAATCAATTTGTGCTAAGACCAAACAATATGTCTTTGAAACTACAGTATCAAGGAAAAAAATGACACTTTATTGTCAAAAATACTTCCTTGCTGTGGCTATTGAGTCCATCTACCAGTAAGTCCATTTACCCACGTCACCATCAAATATTTATTGAGCATCTACTCTGTACTGAGTTCTAGGATAACAGCTTAGACAAAAATCTCAGACCCTGTCTGAGAAAGTCTGCATGTATTAACTAACTTCAGACCCATAACACAGTTAAGAGAAAATATTCATAACCTCATTTTGCAGTTGAGGAAATTGAGTCATAGGGAGGTTGAGTGACTTAATTAAACCACAAGCTCGGAAGTAATGGAAACAAGCACTTTTTAAGTCCATTCATCATAGTAGTGTTATGCAAGAGGACAACACGATACACTTGAATGTCACCAGATATTTTTTTTTTTAAGATTGTATTTATTGTGATTAGAGATCACAAGTAGGCAGAGAGGCAGGCAGATAGAGAGGGGAAAGCAGGCTCCCTGCTGAGCAGAGAACCTGATGTGGGGCTCCATCCCAGGACCCCGGGACCATGACCCAAGCTGAAGGCAGAGGCTTTAAACCACTGAGCCACCCAGGAGCCCCACCGGATATGTTTTAAACTACCCCCTAACTCTATAATAATATTATCTGACACTCAGAGCATCCTAACTAAGTGCCTGGTACCCTTTAAAGAACTCTGTGGGAATTAATGCTCGTACTAATTCTATAAAGTAAGAATAGACTGTGTGCCCCTTTTACAGATGAGAACTGAGGTCCTATATTTTATATAGTTTATCAGTGTTAAGTAACTAAGAAGAGGATGGGAATCAGACTCAGGCTTCCTGCTCCTTGAGATGCTTTTCTTAACTTACAAGGCTATACTTCTTCACAAAGCACAACTGCACTTGAGTTCTCATTCTCAAAGTTAACAAACGAATTACCAGTATTAAGAGTTTAGAGCTTGATGTGAAATAGAAAGAAAACAACCTTGTAGGCGATCGAAACCTTTTTGGTTCATTCATCCAATCCTCATTTATCCCTAGGGATTTTAGGGCTATCTTTAAAAATGCTGATTAGAAAGCCCAAACATCCGTCTAGACTATCTCTTTGTTCCTTTTTCCAGTCAATTTCTGTTGTTCCAGAACTTCAGCATCTTTAGAATCACTACAGAGGGCTGTACACATGAAAATCACATCACAGTGTGGAAACCTGGAGGTGTCTGGAAGCATTTTCAGGGGTAATTTTGGCACTGTGGCATTTTGTTCTTTAGGTACTGACTGTACAACCTTTTCTTTAATATCACAAAACCAGGGCAACATTTTTCTTATAAGAATTCAGAGACCAGAGATAAACCCTCTAATATGTACTGGAAAACATTTCTAAAGCCATCTGGAGTGAGAGCATGGAGAAGCAGAAGGATTCATCTGGGAGTCAAAATTAGTCAATATATACATTTCATCAATCTTAATGCTATTTTCATGAGCATACCACCATGATACTCCAGATGCTTCAATTTTCCCATCTCTACAATGGGGATAAAAACAGCACCTACCCCGTGGTCAACTTCCAAAGACTAAATAAGCCTAACTTCGCAAGAGCTTAGGATATTGTCCAGCATATGGTGAACCTTACGCTTTGTTAATTAAAATAAAACGGATGTGTCACTGAGTTACAACATGGAGCACACAGAGACAGATGTACATCTCCAAATGCCGAAGAGAAAATCAGAGATGGGTTTTGATAGGTCCTCCGGGTCCGTAATGTCTCTAAAATCCCATTATTCCCAAGGAATCAGTTGAGGGGCACAGGTGGCTCCTGGGCTTCTATGAATTACACAGTGGAGAAGAACAGAACCAGAGGGGAAAGCTTTTCTTGAACCAAGAGCCTGATGTCAGTGACCACACTACTTTTATTCTGTTTTCCTTCCCACGGGCAAGAAGAAGACACACAGTTGGGCAAACAGCAGCAGGCTGGGAAGGTGGCAAGACAGCCTGTGTGGTGCGTCAGAAGATCTAGATAATGACGCCACAGACAGCAGGTCTGGGAAGGAGCTGAATTTATTTCTCTTGGGTTTGGAATGCACTTTACTCTTTCTCCTTCACCTCTTACGGTGCTATACATAAATGTTGCATTTTCAGGATTAATTTTTAAGCCCATTAAAAATGACACAGAAGCTTCTATTCAATTTTTGGTTGGGCTGAACATTTTTTTTTTCCTTCCAGGAAAAATGGTTACTGAGGGTCCACTCAAACCCAAGTCACCATCACGATGGGCATCTTGAAAAAAATTGATGAACAAAATCCCAAGATATTATAAGGTGCTTTATAGTCCTTCTAATCTGTGTAATCTCATCCATGTTTCTAGTTTAATTTATAGCCTTCTAAATTAAGATACAGTATTATATTAGAAAAATGTATGGTGGGGACGTCTGGATGGCTCAGTCAATTAAGCATCTGCCTTTGGCTTAGGTCATGATCCCAGGATGCTAGGAGCAAATGCCACATCGGACTCCCTGATCAGTGGAAGCCTGCTTCTCCCTCTGCCTGCCACTCCCCTCCAATTGTGCGCTCTCTCTCTCTCTCTCTCTCTCACCCGACAAATAAATAAAATCTTTTAAAAAATAAGTAGAATGTAAGATAGATAAATGCCTTAGTTAAATATCTCCAATTTAAGGACCTATTTTTCCAGATGATGGGCTCCATACAAAGTCAGGGGCAAGAGACTGAGAACTCGTTGAAGGGAAGCCACTGGTATGTAAAAGAAGATCAAAACAACACAGTTTGTAGATGGATATTGTAATAGATGCTATAGGTTTCCTGCCACATTCCCTTGGCATTGACCATCCCCATGTAGGCACAAGCCTACAGCTACAAGTGCAACACTCGTTTCTCTTTGATCAAGGGCTTTCTCTGGCTGCTGTCACATGCCAGTCCCATACCCAGAGGTGCTGGGGTTAATGTCCTAACGCTCGGGGAGCAGCCGTCCACCGATGACTGATGGGAAGGGTGAATAAATATCCCAGCTGACTTGTTCCTTAGCTGGCATTATTCTGAAGTGCAAGATCTACAGCGTCTCCCAGAGAACCCAGAGGCAGAGCTGTCCTAGGGGTCGGCGGCTCGATAAAACACGGTAAGTGTTATTGACTCTTCGTTCCCTGGTTCTCTTCCCATTCCTTATAGGGGTTTTCTGGCACCACCTTCCAGAAAGCTACTTGCACAGAAACCCTTGTCTCAGGGTCTCCTCCTGGGGGAGCTCAAATCAAGACGGGGTAATCCAGGGTGCTCTGTTGAATTTTAGAGTCAATTTCCCTCCTTTAGGTCTGGACCTCCACAGCAAAATCAATTTCTATTTACCTACCAAATAAAAGGCAAGTCTCAATTTTTCATAAACTCTTATGCAGCTGCCCTCTGACAGCTTTTAAGAAGCCTGGTGCACCATTTTAGGGTGCACAGGAAAAATTAATTGGACACAAGGAAGCCAAGAAATCAATTAGAGTGAATCAGGTTATAAATCTCCAGTTGCCTGCTGTTTTACATTACATGTTGAAATATCACAAAAGACAAATCAAATGATCCTTGAGAAATTATAACTGTTGGCATTCTCCTCTATTCGGCACTGGCACCCACTCATTCGTTACTTTTAAGCAGTTGGGAAACAATGTTAGAACAGAGAAAAGCTAGTGGTTCAAAGTCACGGTAGGCTGGAAGAGAAAACGAACGTGGGACAGGCATGAGTCGTGTGCACTCAATGACCGAGTGCCTTGGACCCTATTTAGGCTTTGTTTGTCTGGAGATCAACCACAGTGATGCCTGTCTTTGTCTGATGGCCTGATCAGCCTCATTTAGCCACGTTGATCACTTCACCTTCCAGACCTTCCATTTAAGGTATTGTATTTGGGGGCCAGCTGCCTGGATTCAAGACAGTTCTTCCTCTAGCCTGCTGTGAAATTTTGACCAAATGACTTAACCTCTCTGTGACTCACTTTCCTCACCTGTAAAATGGACATACTAACAGATCCTACATCAGGGAGGGGCACCGCGGTGGCTCACTTGATGGAGCATCTGACTCTTGATATGGGCTCAGGTCATGATCTTAGGGTTTGTGAGATCAAGCCCCATGTGGGGCTCTGAGCTCAGAGCAGATTCTGCTTGTCCCTCTCCCTCTCTCACACACATAAATAAATAATCTTAAAAAGGAAAAAAAAAAAAGAGGAAGAAGAATCTACATTGGGGAGCTGCTATGTGGATTGATGAGTCACCCCCTTGCTACTTCTTTGGAGCTACGCTGCAGACACACAACAGACGTACCCCCAGTGGGGCAGGGGGCCAGGAAGTTGGATAGAAATGCAGTTTCTCAGGCCTTGTGCCAGACTCACTGAACCAGAGTCTGTATTTTAACAAGATCGTTGGGGGACATGTGTGCCCATTAGAGCCTGAGAAGCACTGACTTAACCCATGTCAAGTGCTTAGAGCAGATCTTAACAGGCTAGAAATGTCCAATCAATTTCAGCTATTATATCTTAGCTATTACATGGTCTCAGTGATCTGATGCCCCAGAATTATATTCCTGAGGGGTAAGTAGATAAGCAAGTGACTTATTAATACAGCATTCAAAGGAGAATTGGATAGTGGAGAGATGGAAACCAAATGGGATAGGAAGAGAAAAAAGACAAGCAAGTTGCAATCTCAGGCAAAGCCCTGGTCTCACCCTGATCCTGTAGGGAACTCCATAGCTTAAACGATGTTAGTGTCTCCAGCCTTGAGGCAAAGGACCTAGACATTCATTATCGTGCCCCAGTCACTCACTGCCAAAGACTTCCCCAAGAGGAAATTCCTAGGCACTGCCAGCACCTTGGAAGGGTAACTAAGGATGGTTTTCTGATGAAGGGAGCAGGAATTAGTTGTGAAGCTTGCAAAGTTGGGGGATGGGAACCCAGGACCAAGAAGCAGGGAACTAAGGCCATCTGGGGAAGTCACTGGAAGTGTCCACTACAATTGGGCACTACACAGATGGTCCCAGATGGGCATCGTTGACATCATACTTCACCGTACCACCACTCACTCACTCACACATTCAAAAAATTATGCTCCAAGTACTATGTGCCAGGCACTGTTGGTGACACAGTACTGATGAGATATGGGGCTTACCAAACCCAGTGGAAAAGAAACTGACAAGTGGTAAACATAGAAATATATCAGAGATTTCCAGCTAGCGATAGTGCTATGATTATATAAAAAAGACCAATAGGAAGAATGGCTGCAGAGGGCAGAGACAGGAAGGTCAAGTTTGTAATTGGAGTTGATGCTTCAGTGTCCCAGTTAGATCTCCTGCATTGGGCTGGAGTCCCCATTCCACAGATGCTGCAGGTGTCGTTCAACGTTCCCATCTGTAATCTCAGAAGCATTGCCCTTGGCTGAGGAGCATCACTTTTGTTGGTGGGGGCTGGAAGCTGATGCGCCCACCCCTGGGATGGGGAAGGTGCTGGTGACCACTGATGCACTGGCATCCTTTTGTTGCAACTCATACTCCAGAACTTCCTATGGGACCAGGATAAAGAAGACTTCTCCCGCTCTACCTTGATTCACCTTCTATCCCTCTCCTATTCTGATTCCTTCACTCTCTTTCTCCTGAGAACATTCCCTCCATAAATCACTTGCCTGAGATCTGCTTCCCGAGATCTTTAGGCTCTGCTTCTAGAGAATCTGACATAAGATAGTAAATTTTCTCTCCAGAATTTTCTTTCACTCCCAGCATCCCAGGGCCAGAATTCCAGCTCTCTAGATGGGCAGCCACTTCCCATTTCTTTGTAGCTTCCGGGTCCTCCAGGTAAGGAATCATGGTAGCAAACGTCCCCTTTCTCATTTGTGTTGGCCTCCTGATGGGAATACAAGAGTGAGGAAGGACAGACTTACACACAGTTGTCAAGATCTGCTGAAAGTTCCTTATCCACCACATGGGAGGGTCTCTTGTTGTCCAGCTGGTGCTAGCTTGAATCATGGAGAGACACATCGGTGACAGTTATATCTTGAACAAAGAAGTCTTCCAGTTACTGCACATTTAATGAGCTCCTAACAACGATGACCATCAAAATGACCAAATCCACCACATACCTTCCTTTTCTCAATGAAAACACCTAAAATCTTTCTTAACAGTGACATCAGTAGAAGCTACTAAAACCCTCACTGCTAAGCTTCATGGGTTATAAATAGGTTTTTAACTGCCCACTGGTTTCTAAGGCCGTAATGAGGCAAAGATCACTGTCACACGTAAATGCTATAAATTCCTTGAGCAGTTACTAGTCTGTGTAGGTGACATGGAGGTGACGAACAAGCCAGGAGGGTCCATGCTGATTCTTTGTACATCCATCAGGCGGATGCTATGATTTTGTTAGCTTAATTATTACACCTTGTAGAGATGAATGCAAGGAACATGCTAGCCTTGTCGGCAGCCTCCCAGGGGACTGGTACTGAGTAATTGCTTTCCATCCCTGTAGGAATCATCGACATGGAACCACAGGCACCATCTGGTTCTCTGTCCCTCCCCCTTGTACCCAGCAAGCCTCCTAGGGACAGAATGAAGTGTTTGAGGTGGCAGTTCTCATCAATACGCTGATGACATCTTGTTTCCTTCTTTATTCTAATCACAAACTCTATATTTTTAAACATTATTGACACTTGAAAAACTGTGCTAAATACATATATAAAAATATATAGATTTGTTTTCACATATCAGATAAGATACACATAATATATAACAGCAATTATGAAGAATTGTACAAATATATGTATACATAAATGGAAATAAATATTATATATAAAAAATATTGAAGTGTGATCCTTTAGGGCACACGGTAAAGAAATTCATACATGAACATGTAGGAAATACTTAATAAACAGCACTATAAAAATTGGCCGGTGATTTCTGAAGAAATTATATACATTTGAATCTCACCTATCAAAATCAAAATAAATTCTTGGATTAAAAAAGTAACTATGAATGATAAAAATATGAATAATAAAAAGTAATAACAATAATAGGATAATAAAAATAGGAATAATAAAAGGTATGGATCTGAGCATCTATCAGCTTTACAGATGACTTGAATGAATTTTTTTTGTACATTAAAAAAAGGAAGAAATAGAAAACCTTAGTGGTTTTCAAGAGCACAAGACTTTTCAACTTCTTCAGTTCAAAAATATCATACATAGAAGGAAAACAGAAAATCAGGAAACTATGTTATTACATAGATCATAGACAAAAGGATAATGACCTAATTATAGAGAGACCCTTAATATAAAGAATTCTGAAAAACAAATCTCTGGGATTTCATTAGAAGAAATCTTTTAGAAATATTAAAGGGCACTAACATATAATAGGCATTCAATAAATATTTGCTCAATAATTAGCAATTAATTAAGAATTGACAAAAAGGGAAATGGGTAAAGAGAACACACATGCAATTCACCTGGAAGGAAATGTACAGAATTCATACATGGGATGCTGTGAATAATAACCTCAACTCTGTAGCTCCCAGGAGGATTGGCTGCTAACAGCTCATAGGTGTCCCTTTTAAATATTGGCTTCATCCAAAAGGGAGTCGCCTCACCTGGGAACCTACAGGTATCTCCTGGGGCCAACCTCAGCAAATCATTGACTCTCATGAGTAGGAGGGAGCCAGCAAGAGGACGTAGAAAAATAATGTATGATATTTCCATGGGTTAGAAGGCAATCATTAAAATATTTTTTTGCCAGAACATCAAATAATATGAAAATCAGATCATTATATACTACAGGGATTACAAAAGTATCTATAGTCTAAGTTAATGGCATAAATATAAACTTGGTACTTACACATAACGGCAGCCTGGGAAAAAACCTATCTGACCATTTTGTGCTATGCTTCTCAGATCCATTCTAAAATGGTCCATGGACTACAAAGTAGACTACAAGTACTGGGAATACGACATCAGCCCTGACACAAAGCCAGCAATTTTCAGTATCATACTTCTGCTACATTTAAGTGAGAAGGGAAACACTAAGGGCTATCTTGCATGCTTCCCTCTTGAGAAAGACACTCAACAAGATTCGAAGGATTCCTTGCAGGATCCCAGGAACCCTGCCTCCTCTAGTTGGTGGATATGGGAGAGTAGCATGCCCTGGTGGAGACTCTTATGAAGAAGCTACTCAAGCAAACTTTTGATCATCTTCCTGATCCAGAGTGTATTTTGAAGCTGTAGCAAGTAGAAGAAGGTCCTACATGCTCACACTATGTATTTTATAAGGAGGCTAGGCTAACAAGAAAGTTAAATATGGAAAGCCACAATGCCGTTCAAGGAGCTGGGTCACTGGACTAGCAATATAAATATATTAATACAACATCCAGGAAAGGATTCCTAAAGCCAACAAATAAAAAATATTTTAAATATAGACACACAAAAAGATCCAACCATCATTACATCATCATGCTCATGAGAAATGGTAGGTCTACTTCATAGACGATGCTTTGGTCAAGAATGAATAAATATTAAAATGAATGAGAAATTTTAAAAGCTTGAGCCCTAAAGATATAAAAGAGGAAACAACAACGAGGAGCAGGAGCATACATTTGGGGAAATATTTACTAGAGCAAAACAAGTGAAACAGCTGCTTTATAGAATTAATAAAATTCCTGGAAACAAGAACTATATAAACAATGAGAAGATAAGGTCAAAGAATGAGATAAAACAGGAGTTAAGACACAGGCAGAAATTAAACAAGAGTTGGAGAGGCTGGAAATATAATGTTAAGAAAGAAAAATACTATAACAAAATTAAAATCCTTGTTAGAAATAAGACACATAATTGTCAGAGAAGAAAAATTGAACCACTGGTGCAAAAAGAAGCCTTTTGAACTCTCACAGAATGGAGAGGGAAGAGATAAAGACAATGGAAAAGAAGATGATACATATAAAAAAGCAAAGATAAGCCCAAAGAGTGATACACCAAAGAATGAGGCCAGATAGACTTAAGAAAAGAAGAAAAGTGAGAATTAAGAATGGTGGGGCACTTGGGTGGTTCAGAGGGTTAAGCCTCTGCCTTCAGCTCAGGTCAGGATCCCAGGGTCCTGGGATTGAGCCCACATTAGGCTCTGCTCAGCAGGTAGCCTGCGTCCTCTTCTCTCTCTGCCTGCCTCTCTGCCTACTTGTGATCTCTCTCTCTCTGATTTTTTATTTATTTGACAGACAGAGATCACAAGCAGGCAGAGAGAGAGGAAGCAGGCACCCTGCTGAGCAGAGAGCCCCATGTGGGGCTGGATCCCAGGACGCTGGGATCATGACCTAAGCCAAAGGCAGAGGCTTTAACCCACTGAGCCACTCAGGCACCCCAATAAATAAAATCTTTTAAAAAAGTGGGGGTGCCTGGGTGGCCCAGTGGGTTAAAGCCTCTGCCTTCGGCTCAGATCATGATCTCAGGGTCCTGGGATCAAGCCCTACATCTGGCTCTCTGCTCAGCAGGAAGCCTGCTTCCCCCTCTCTGCCTGCCTCTCTGCCTACTTCTGATCTCTGTCTGTCAAATAAATAAATAAATAAAATCTAAAAAAAAAAAAAAAAAAAAAAGGAATGGAAGGGAATTTTTCCAAATCTTTCTGTCTAAACTAACTCCAGAGATTTGAGGAGAAAGTTATGAAACACTAATGTCCACACATGTTATAATGAGTTTATTTTATTTTTTTTTATTTCAGGAAAAAATTCTCAAAGCTTTTAGAAAGATAAAACAAAAACAGCAACAATATCTTATGAAAAAATAAAAGTCAGGATACCCTCCCCTCTCTCATCACATACCAGTAGGTGAGAGGAAAGGTTTAGACAGTTGTGAAGGAAAACAGCTATAATGAAGAATTCTACACAATCACCCAAGTACTTGGGTAAAGACATTTTGGTACGCTTGAGCACCTCAAACATAACATGTATGCAATCTTTCTCAAAAGTGTCCTTTAATCAACGAAGATACAAATCAAAATAAAATTTTAGAACGGGGGAGTCCTGATGATAGAATAAAAGAATAGCAGTAAGTATTAAGTACAGTAAAATGTGGGAACTACATTTTAGTAGTTAAGAAAGAAAAATACTATAACAAAATTAAAATCCTTGTTAGAAATAAGTCCTGATGATAGAATAAAAGAATAGCAGTAAGTATTAAGTACAGTAAAATGTGGGAACTACATTTTAGTAGTTAAGAAAGAAAAATACTATAACAAAATTAAAATCCTTGTTAGAAATAAGACACATAATTGTGTCTTATCAACGAAGATACAAATCAAAATAAAATTTTAGAACGGGGGAGTCCTGATGATAGAATAAAAGAATAGCAGTAAGTATTAAGTACAGTAAAATGTGGGAATAAGTCTTAACTGTTTACTCCTTGATTTTCTCATTAAATAAATATGTAGTGATCACTGACTAAATAAATAAAATCCATGTTGTAAATATGGTACAGAACAAATTTTCAAGAATACAAATACTTTTTGAAAGAGAAGAGTAACTACAAACTGGGAAAATATTTAAGCATATTTAAAGAAATAGAAATGATAATATCTGTAAATAAACAATAATATCAGTATCATACGAAAAGCTTTCACAAATTAGCAAGTAGGAAAAGAGAAAAGGATAACTTAGAGGAAATTAAACTAAATGCCCAAATTATCTAGAAAAATTATTTAAGGTTTGAATGTTCACTATTAAGGAAATTGAAATTAAAACAATAATTAAAGACCACCCGTTATCTCTGAACTCCTCTGAACTATTTAGTAGTAGGAAAAATTTGGCGCAGTAAATATTCTTGCACTTAACTGTAGGGGTATAATTTTGTATCACCTTTTTAAAGTTATTAATAACCTTAAAGTCTTCATTGTATCTCTAAGTTAAAGATCTTAGTCACAAAAAATATTTATAAAGACTGCTGTCTTTAGAAAAAATTCTAAATATTCAAAAGTGTGAATTGATACCTTTAATTTTAATTTTATTAAATAATAATAATCTTATTTAAGTTAATTAATTTTCTTTTCATTTCATTTAAAATTAATTAAATTAAAATCAATTTAATTTAATTTTTAATTGTAATTACATGATGATATGTGCATAGTATGTAATACTATTCGGCCATTAAAACAGTGTTTTGAAGGTTGTTAAATGTTGGGGGAAATATTCAGGGTGTGCTACAACAGTAAACAAGCCCAGCATATTTTAACATACAGCGTAATTCTGTTTTACAGTATGAAATGTATTAAAGGAATGAAAGGAAATACGCCACAAGTTAAAGATGAGATTATCTTCATGTGGTGAGTTTATGGATGACATTTATTGTCTCCCTTATATTTTCATGTACTGTGGCTAAGACTGCCAGCTATTCTCCAATATCCAACATTCCTTTCTTCCTGTAGTAACAGAACCACTAACATGACCTGAGCACGTGACTATATGAAATCAAGGCAAAATGATCCAGTTTCCCATGTGTAACTGAGCACAGACTAATAGAATTTAAATGGAAGTGAAGTACAAGATTTCTGGTAACTTCCAGAATATTCTTTTCTCTTTTCTACCTCTTGCTGCAAGCTGGAGTTGAAGCCGCCTCTCAGACCATGAGGGGCAAGCAGTGTGTGACGATGGCAGCATGGCAATTTGGAAAGAGTCCAGGTCCTGGACACTATGCAACACCCCCTCAGCTCCTGCCTGCTTATCACACACTAAGTAATGTGGGATAGAAATACACTGGAATCATAAAACAGCTGGATCTTTGTTACAGCAGCTAGACTCATTCTAACATGCACACATTCCAAAATTGCTACCTTGATCCCTTATTATTTCATGGGGAAAAACAGTATGAAAAAGAGAGAGAGAGAAAGGGAGATTTAATGAAAAGCAGTTAAAAAAAAAAAAAAGCAAGCAGTTGGGACAAGACCTTACTCAGGCATACACAGTCAAAACACAAAACAAAATAAAATGAACTGCTAATGAACCCTTGTGATTATTTTCTCTTATTATGCTTCTTTTTCAAACAAGTGGATTTAAGGCAATAAAATCTATAAAATCCTGCCTCCATATCCCTGCTGTCATTTCCCCCCCCCGCTGTGGATGCCACACAAAAGGAAAATTATTTTATTATTGACCAGAAATCTTTAAGCAGTTTCCTTCCTAAGATCTAGAGGAAGAGAGAATGTTGATTATATCCCTTCATTGCCTTCCGATGCAAATTCAAAGCACCAGATGACTTAAAAGCAGAGAGCCAAAGAGCTGTCTTTCACCCAACATGGCCAACTGACCTAACCTAGGTTAACAGTGTGGGTATATATAACCTTGTTCCTCAAAGAGGCAATAAAAGTCAAGATTAGGATCATAAGGAAAGAAAGCACAATTTATGCACTTTAGATCGCTTCTCTTTCATCTTTATATTCTTCCCCTTTTTATTAAAAATTAAAACCGGCAGGAAGTAGAACATTAATGTATGACATACAGTTGATCCCCAAAGCGGGTATTACTTATGCTGTCAGAGAAATTGCACTACACAGAAATAGTACATTCTAGTAGGAGATCACACTGACCCGTAGTAGACACAAATCAATGCATATAACAGTTACAAGGTATGAAATATGAAATGACATATTGAGTGTTAACATTATATACATACTATTTATATAATGTATATATATTTGTGTATATATGTATATGTATTTAACATTACATATATAATGTATATATTACATATACAAATACATATATAATGTGTATGTGTAATATACAGTTTATATATGTATGTATTTAGAAAACAATTTTTATGGTTTTGAAATATTCCAGGTTAGATTTTCCTATGATAGTTTATCCAAAGGTTTCCTTTTAATGAAATAATAAGTAGTTGCAAAACAAACTAGTTATACTAGGAAGACACAAGAATAAAGTAAAAAATCAAACATCCCTAAATTTCTGAATTCCTAAGCAGCCAGCATTTAGAATAGTGACTATTCTTACGGATGGTATGCTATAACCTCTCAGCCAGAATTCTACCCCATCTAAAAGGAGAATTTCAGATCAATATACCTGATGAATATGGATGCCATGATTCTCAACAAGATCCTAGCTAATAAGATCCAACGGTACATTAAAAAGAATATCCACCATGACCAGGTGGGATTCATCCCTGGGTTGTAAGGGTGATACAACATTCGCAAATCAATCAACGTGATAGAACAAATCAGTATAAGAGAGAAGAACCACATGGTCCTCTCAATCGATGCAGAAAAAGCATTTGAAAAGATACAGCACCCGTTCCTGATTAAAACGCTTCAAAGTATAGGGATAGAGGGAAAATTCCTCCAACTTCAAAAAATTATCTATGAAAAACCCACAGTGAATATCATCCTCAGTGAGGAAAAGCTGACAGCCTTCCCTTTGAGATCAGGAACACGACAAAGACGTCCACTCTTGCCACTGTTGTTCAACATAGTACTAGAAGTCCTAGCAACGGCAATCAGACAACACAAAGAAATAAAAGGTATTCAGATTGGCAATGAAGAAGCCAAACTCTCTCTCTTCAAAGATAACATGATACTTTATATGGAAAACCCAAAAGATTCCACCCCCAAACTACTAGAACTCATACAGCAGTTCAGTAATAGGGCAGGATACAAAATCAATGCACAGAACTCTAAAGGATAAAAGAAAGGCACGCTTGTAAATAGAAACACATATTTGTTGAATGGTTAGCCTACCAGTTATCTATTAATTTTGAAGTAGATTAGGGGAAAAAAAAAAAAGTAAAAGACAACAGTTAAAACACAACCATACCAAAAAACTTGCACTATGAATCATCTTCAAATGAATTCTACCTATGCTTTTGAGAATATTTTGAGGTCAAAGTCACAAAGTCAATATGGAAATGAATTAAAAAGAGTGACCTTATTGAACTATCTCTGCAGATCTCTATTCTTCAGCGTGTAAAAGATTTATTGGTAAGAGGATCTGAAGTTTAAACAGATCTAGTAAAAGAACATCTTCATCTTCTATGCACCTTTAAAAATCTGCTCTTTGCTGCTAAATTATTTACCGAAGAGAATTAAAGATGCTACAAAAAGTTTTTCAAAAATAATTTAATCAAACAAACAGCACAGGAAAAAAATGCTTTAAAAAGAACGTTAGGTTCACTTACATGACTTCTTTTTTTAATACAAATAAAAACTCTCAGGGATTTTAAGTGAAAATGGATGCCAGGATATAAACCACGAGTGCCCCCAAACCTATCTTTTCCTAAGCTGACTAAGCTTCATAGGCTGTCCCACAGATTCCCAACATCGTACCACTTTGATAGTTAAACATGAAGTTTCTAAAGAAACAGGCTGACGTGATTAATCCTGATTCTTACTCAATTTTCAATGCAATGTTACCCTAAAATAAGATTTCTACTCTTAGGAGGGGTTATTAATTTGTGTGTGTGTGTGTGTGTGTGTGTGCAGTCATGAAGAGAGACGCCTGAACAAAACCCACAGACCAGGAAAGAAAGAGCTGTCTAATGAGCCAAGGGTAACAGGTGATATTCTCAGGGAGGAAGCTTAATCTTCTTGCCCACAAATGCTTCCTGAATCTCTGTGGGGAAACGGCTTTATTCAGAAATTTAATGCATGATCCAAACAAGGAAGTTAATTTGGCTTGCTGCGAGACTTCTCTGTGGGAAGAAATGTTACCCTGATTCAAGCCTTGGCCAAGCAGCATTCAGTCTCAAAAAGGAACAAATGAGTTCATCCGACTTCTTATTTTTCTTTTTATTTGTAATATTTAAAGACCTGGTATTTCATGACCCGGGTTAGATTTTGAAGATAAATTAAATTTGATATTTTTATTTAAGAGATATCTGTTTTTATATTTACACAAAGCAAGTCTTTGCATTTTCTGGAAGACTATATAAATTAAATATGTAAAATCGTTTTTTCCAGTTATTTAATTTAGATCATCATTGTTGTATTTGATGGATTCATCATGTTAAGTGTGGCCATAACACGTTTTCCTCACTATATGGTATTCTTTTCTAGGAATACACTGTAAGTTATTTTATTTTTCTATTATGGAAAATCATACATAACATAAAATTTACTTTTTAACCCTTTAATGTGTACAATCCAGTGACATTAAGCACATTTACAGGTTTGCAACCATCATGGCTATTTACAGAAGTTTTTCATCACCGCATACAGAAGTTCTGTACTCATTAAGCAGTAACTCCCCATCCTCCCTTTGCCCCAGGCCCTGGAACCTTTATTTGACTGTGGTTGGTGTTTGGGTTGTTTCCAGTCTGGAGCTATTGCAGATAATGCTTGTGCCTGTAAGAAGACATTTCCATTGGGTATATATCTAGAACTGGGACTGCTCATAGGAATGCATATGTTCAATTTTAGTAGAAAATGTCAAACAGTTTTTCAAAGGGCTTACACCAATTTATACTACACAAGCACATATCTGATTCCTAGGAACTTGCTGCTATGAACATTTTTTATTTTGGCCATCTGGTAGGTTGAAAGTGACAGCTCCTTTTGGCTTGATTTTTCATTATTATTAATGACTTGAATAGTTTTTTATACATTTATTGGCTACTTGATATCCTCTTATATGAACAGCCTATATATCAATAATGAACAGCCTGTTCAATAACTTTGTCCATTTTTTCACCAGTGCGTCACCTGTCAATTTCTCACAGGGTTTTAGGAGTTCCGTATAGGTCCCAGCAAACTCTTCAATAAGTTACAATTGCAATATTGTATTGCAAATATCTAATTTGTTGCTTATGTGTTTGCAAAGTTGTTTGTTTTCTTTTGTTTTTAATGCCCATAAGGCTAATTCAAATATTTATTTTTGGTTTTCTTCCTTTGTTCACATAAAAGATAATAAAGATCATAATCATTTTTCCTTTTTTAAAGATTTTATTTATTTATTTGACAGAGAGAGACAGTGAGAGAGGGAACATAAACAGGGGAGTGGGAGAGGGAGAAGCAGGCCTCCCGCCAAGCAGGGAGCACCATGCAATGCGGGGTTCGATCCCAGGACCCTGGGATCATGACTTGAGCCGAAGGCAGAGACTTAAGTCTTATGACTTAAGACTGAGCCACCCAGGCATACTCGCAATCATTTTTTCTGCACCCAATCCCCAGTTCCCAGCAATACTAGTGCCAATTTCTCCACAGCCCACAAGCACATTACCATCTTCTGCATTTTTACCAATGCATTAAGATATATAGCTGTAGTTTTAAATTGAAATTTTTGAAGAAATTATGAGTAGAGAGCTTCTGCTTCGTATGTTTAAAGGCCTTTTATGTCCATGTTTCTTTTGAGTGATATGGCTTCCCCTATCAAAAAAGGTCCCAGCTGCAACAGTACAGTGACATGAACAGTAATGTGCATGTAGATTTCAGGGGTCCCTGGTAAAATTCAAATTCTTATTCAGTAGGTCTGGGCTGAAGCCTGAGATTCTGCCCTTATAACACTCAGATGGTGGCAAAGATGCGGGTCCAAGGAATATTCTTGAGTAGCATGGATGGTATGAAACATTCACAGCAACTTAAAGAGAAAATTCAAAGTGAATCATCAAGTGAAATAACTATTTACTGAAAATAATCCAGATTTAGGATGATATGCTCAAAATACCTTCTCTATGATGGCATCTTCATAGAAAAATAACTCAACATATAAGTTTCATATGTGCAAAGGGAACAAATAAAACTCTCAGACAAATGCAACATAACTCCTAATGAGCTACACAGGAGCTCATGGAAAGGCTATGGAGGTGCTCTTGCATATGTGAGCTCCTTAATGCCCTGGGACTCCAGACACAGACTCAGTCAGAGAACTGAACCGTTATGGAGGCACATCTAAGACCTGTCTTCATCCAAGTCCAGGGACTTCACTCACATCAAGTGTTGGCCAATGAGAGAAAGAGACATCCCAGACAAAAAATTTAAATGCAAAATTTAAATAGAGTTTATGTTTAAAAATACCATGCCAAAATCTCATTTAAGGCATAAATGACCTCAAAGAGAATGCCCAATGAAAGCAAAGCTAAATGAGGAAATTCCCATTGGATGCTGTAACTAATAACCCTTGTCGCTATAGGTAATGGGTACTAAGCATTTTCCAAGTGCTTTCCATACCTGGGTTCATTCAATCCTCACAACCTCAGTATGAGGCAGGTTTCTCAAGTATAACTCAGCACACAGTGAAAAATTCAGCAGAAAAAATCTAGTCACATTCTGTTATTCTCACACATGAATAGGATATATGCTCAGCAAAAATATTTTCAATAATTTCAACTAATAAAGGTAAAAATTCAAGGTAAAATATAGAAAGCTAACTCTTCACCTGGAGATGTTTATCTGATGCAATTCTACCTTTCAAATCAGGGGAAATTCCTTCAGAAACACACCTTGAAAAAGAAAAGACCTTCCAGTCTCAAGCACATTTTATTCAAAGCTACTGTTTTTTGTTTGAGATTCTCTTTCAAAACATTAAAGATGCAGGAGTTTTAAAACAATCTTGATGGTGATTCTTCTCTGAATGTTCACCTCTCCCTTCCAATTCGTAAATCTTCTCAGAGCAAGTTAAAATAAATCAAGAGGGAAATAAGAATTTCCCCCAAAACAAGAAAGTCAGTGAGGTGTGATTCTTATCTGGCTTGTACATGGTAACAAGAGCAACAACAACAACAAAATCTGGGAGAAAATACAGGATCCTTGACACTGGCAAGAGCAAAGAGTAAAAAAACAAAAGCCAGCGTGTTCAGTTAAATATCCTTCCCAGAAGCTGAGCTCACGCAGGCGGCTCTACTCTTCTAGAAATCTTCCCCACAGGGACCATACACCATCTTCAAAGGCCCAGAGGAGCAACTTTTGGGGCTTGGGTCAAAATCCTGCACTGACTTTCAGGTGAAGATGGAGGATGAAACCGCCTCACAGGGTACATTTTAGAAAGAGCAAAAGGAGTTCAACTGGAAATTAAGAAGAAAGAAAAACAAAAAAACAAAACAAGAAACGAAGCTTGACCCAATGCCGTTAACTCTGACAGCTAAGAAAATAACAGAAGTTTCTGGGGCAGAGAGTTGCTATGAGTCACCGACTTCAAACACCAAGCCCTCCCCCAAGCCACTGGTTGAGAATAAACTAAGAATTCTCCTCCACAGCCACGAAGTGAGAGAAAAACAAGTTGAAGGAGTATCCTTATCTGAGGAATAGCACAAATGACTGTGAGTGAGGAAAATGGGAGAGAATGATTCTCTTTGAAGTCAGGGAGGACTCCTTCAATGCTTCATATGAATCAAGAAAGCTGACTGAAGTGTAAGGATGCCTCCCTCTGGGAGTGGGAGACACCCCTTCGCCCTTCCACATGCACACGCACATGCACCCAGACGGTGATACGGAGCTAGTACAGGACCTTTAGCAAAATGTCAGAAGAGAACACAGACCTTGGTATTTGAAGAAAGAATGCAACGTGTATATCAATACTCCCTCCAGAAAAAAACTCAAAACATTCAGGTCTCAAACTATCACTCGTGAAGGCAAATGTTCCAGTCTCAGATAAAGGAAGAAAGTCAAGAAGTTACCTCCACTTTATTAGAGAAACCTAGATGTTGGAAGAGGGCTATTCGGGCAAGATGAAAGAAAAGGCAAAGCAACCGTGCAAAATATCCCAATCTAGAGGAAAATGAAGAAAATAATGCTTAAAGCAGCCAGGCAGAACGACAAATAACCCATCTCGGGGAAAGATGAGGTTCTCCTTAGACTTGTGGACAGCAACACTCCGTGCTAAGAGACCATGGGGCAATGGCTACAAATGTGACCTACGAACACTGCATTGAACTAAAGTCTGATTCACGTTCAAGGTTAAAGCGTAACACAGACAAAAATGGAAGACCTCATGAAATACATGCACCTATCAATCTGTTTCTAAAATGATCTTTTTAAATAGACCGTGACGATGAAAGATAGCCAGTTTAGAGAATAAGCAAGATAAACACTTTGGGAAGGCAATGCCGTGGTAAGTGGTGGATGAATCACATTGATTTCATTGAAATATAGTGCTGATACCAATCAAATGTGGAAATTGTGGCTCTAGGACAATGTGAATGTGTTAAACACGCACAACACAAACACAAATAACAAAAATTAAGACATGGAGGCAAGTGGAGAGGGCAAGACACACTAAGAAGGGAATGTTCTTGTATTCCTAAGGAGGCAATTAATAAAAAATCTAAATTCTAAGGTTTCATCTTAAAATAGTATCTGCAGAATGATCCTATTTTTATAAAACTATATTTTACTCCTCCTACCTATATTTATATCTGCATATATGCTTAGGAGTATATTCGGAATGACATTAACTGGATGTTAATGATACTTTCTTCCGGGTGGCAGCATTTCAGATGACATTTTTTAAAAACCTTCATTTTTGTGGGTTTTTTTTTTTCATTATCTGACATATAATCAATGCATACATACCTAAGTGTGTGTTACAAAAAGAGGGGCAAGCTTTAAAATAAGACTGAAAGCAAATACAGAAACTTGCTAATACTGATTATTCATCCTTTCAAAATAAGTTTTTAAATTGAAAGTCCCAATCAACTTTTCTTACCCTTGCTGATGATACCTATAATATGACTAATATCATTATAATGGCGTTTTCCCCCTGTATTTCCCTTTCTATTGTTTTCAACAGTGTTTATGTATGGAGATATTTTTGCGTCTTCTGGATTATTACCTCTATGAACTATTGTTATCTGAACGTTACAGATCAGAAAACAGCTTTGCCCAAGCACACCTTATGCGGAAGAGGTGAGATCAGAACCCAGATCTGTCTCACACCGGTGCCTGTGGTATTTACAACAAAACATTTTAGGAAAAACTTTCATACTTCATTTTTAAAAACTAATCCATGTAGAAGTCTACTGGGAATCAACTTCTTGAAATATACGAAAATTTTTACCATCCCTAAAAACCAGTATTTTGAAGGAGCAGTGAAAAAAAACTCCTATCTAATGGAGGACATGGGACACAATTCTTCATCTTGGTTGAGCCATTGGGAAAGCTGCCTGCTTAAGAACATTCTCAGCCTGAATGCTCTGAAGCAGCAAAGCAGTAGCATTTCACTGATTTAGTGCCTGCCTAGCTTACTACCAAATTGGTGATTTATTTTCTACTGTAAAAATTTTGCTGTTGCCCAAATGACGTGTATAGTCTCTACCTTAAAACAAGTAAAATTAACAATCAGGAATGAGTGTAAAAAGTGATCCAGTGCTGCCAATTTCCATTTGGAGCCACTTAGATTTAAGTCCCTCTGAGCCAAAAAGTAAATAGTTGTTGGTTAATATTAATGAAATAAAAAGCCAAGCCATAAAATGAGAGACAAATACTATGAAATGATTAAATTACCCACCAAATGTCTTTAAATATGGACGTGGGTTATTTGCCAACCTCCCTTGTTAAGCTTTAGTTCATCCGACACGAATGATGGTAACTTCTACAGGGCAGAATTTGAAGCAGCTTTTCCTCATCTGTCAGGCAATCTGTTTTTTCCATTTATGGGTACCTCTTTAACTGGGATCAGCCCATGTTTCAGGAACTGTTCCTACATGTCTATCGTCACTGCTTACCTCTTGACTGTTCTCCTTTGAGTTTCAAAATTCTATCCCTAAGTGAATGACATTGAAAACAGGGAAATTCCACATACATTCTATCTTCAGCACCAGGTGTCTGACACTCAGAGGGTGGAAAAATTGCAAATGGCAGCAAAGTAGTTCTATATTGATTATAATGTTGGCAGTTACATTTAATTTAGCAGGGACTTTACTTTTTTTTTTTTTTAATTGAACTAAAGGTCACCTTAAGTTTGAGACAAGCAAAAGGCAGTCAACTTTCAGGGCCTGATAGAATTCAGATGTGGACATGTTCCTAGCTGGTTCACCACTGTCAATAAACTTCAACCTTGGGGGAAACAGTAGAAAACAATGGGGAGGGGCGCCTGGGTGGCTCAAAGGGTTAAGGCTTCTGACTTCGGCTCAGGTCATGATCCCAGGGTCCTGGGATCGAGTCCCACATCGGTTCTCTGCTCAGCATGGAAACTGCTTCCCCCCCTCCTCTCTCTGCCTGCCTCCCTGCTTACTTGTGATTTCTCTCTCTGTGTCAAATAAATAAATAACATTTTTAAAAAAGAAAAAAAAAAATCTGAGAAACTGGTTCAGAATTTAATTTTCCAATTTGGGTGTACTCAAGGAAAGTTAGAAAAATACACTTCTTCATCAGGAATTACTATTGTTTCAGATTTAATAGCACAGGAGTGAATAAAGTCTTATCAAGACTGTTGTCCAATGAGAAACACAAACAACTCTAAGTAGAGCAGTTGGAGTGATTCTGGTCTATCTGTTGCCCCTATCATAACCATCGATTTCCACGGTAAAGCGCCTTGTTGCCATCTTTCTTTTCTTTCTCTCTTTTGTATCTTCCCATGACATTGCTGGTAACAAAACATACCACATTATCGGTGACAGTGAAATATCACCAAGTTCAATCTTTTCTGGCTCACACATCTCAAGGCACAAAAGATATGCTCTGTATCCACCTAAAAACTCTGCTTCCCTCATACTGAAAACAATCTATCCAAATAAACATGTTCTCAGTTATTGGTTCTTGCACTCATTCTTCAGACTTGGTTCTTAAAGGGCAAGCACTGGCTGTTTCCCAAATAGCTCAGCTCGTAGTTTTGCCCCAAAGACTGGCTTGACTAAGGCTTTTGAAAAATAAAACTCTAAGGTCATGGCACCTGAGTTAGATGGTGCATGACAACAAAAAATTTTAAAAAGTTTGAAAGGATGATACCAGTGCACGTATCAAACTGTTCTTACTCATTATTCCTTAGAAATCTCTCCCTGCCCACCTCCTCCTTTTTCTTCGGAGCCTGTGTAGGTGGAATGTGCTAGTTGACAAATGCAGTCTAATTATATAACGTCACTTCTTCTTTTACAAGATGTTATACCAGGGTTACCTTATTTTGTCCTCGTTATGTAATTGCATTGTAGGATGCTTGAGCCCGTACCCCCACATAAATATTAATTTTATTTCTGTCTTGTTTGATTCCAAGATATTCAAACTCTAATTTTACACTTTTAAGGACAACTTTATTTTTGAATACAAGACACTCTGCCTCGTCTCTTTTCTCTATTCATCAAACGACTTATAATTCCCTGTTGCCCCAGCTATTATATCTTCTACGTGTCTTGGATGATTTTATGCAGAAATCTCCCTACTTTAGATCAAAAGAGAGTCAGAAAGTTAATAATAATTTCGGAAACAAACAAAAAACCCTGTAAATTTAAAGAGATATGATTTGTTTTTCTTAAGCTAAATTTACCCTGATTTTCAGGTTTTCATTAATTTTAAAACATGGGCTTTTAATTCTCTCAAGGGTGAAAAGGAAACTATGGGATTTTGTGATTATAGTGGGGAAGGGTATGGACCAAAATTTCTTGAATGCCCAGAGGGATTAGTCAGATGGCCAGCAGTTTCAGTCATAGAACCTACTATCAAGTGCCTTAAATGCTAATATGATAAACTCAACCCAAAAAAGATGAAGAGAAGAGACCAAACCTCAGGGGGAAAACACGGGAAGATGCCAGAGTGTAATCTTCCCAATCCCTTTTATTCTTCCATTTATTCTAGGCAAACCAAAAGTGTGAAAGGGAATGATGCTTACCACTTTCAGTGAAGCCCAGTGTAAAAGAAAAATTTTAAAACAGCAAACAACACACAATGGTATGGCAGCAAGCACACAGCCCTGGTTAAAGGAATGTTCAGTATTTTCATCTTGAGTTTAGGTACAACAATGCATTCTACTGTGTGATACGGGGGTTGGTATCTGTTGTGGATAATTTCTTCCATATTTGCGTAGGTTTGTTTTGCTTTATCAGCAGAAGGGGTACAACATGGGACTGAGGCAGCAGTCTAGGATTTTTAAACAGGGTTATGAGACTGAGGCACTTAATCAAAAGATAGATCCCTTATTCCAAACGTTTTCGACAGAAATAAGCAAGAGTGTCCCACCAGTTTTCACTTTGAAAGAGTAGAAAAGCAAAAGTTGGGTTTTAATCCCAGGCAACAGGATTAACTGCAAACCAGGTCAAATGTCAAGGAAACAGGAATTTAAGAATCTTAATCTTAAAAATTCCCATCACTGGGTTTTCTTTGCTGATTTCCATCCTTGGATTAATCCTCAGATTAATCAATCTGCTGGTGGATCAGTCTGTTTAAACACATTGTTCCCTCATTAAATGAAAATGCAGTAACATATGTGAACATCTGTGTCCAAAGCTCCCCCAAACATTGGCAGTATCCAACAATCTTGGAAATTTTCCTTCGCACTTACTAAACACCCACTTATTACATCATAATCAGTGTCAACCTTCACTGAAATGTGAGCGTGCTAGCATGTTTTCACTTTCCTGGCTTTTTCAAATTCCTGAAGAAAATATTTCCAACAACAACAAAAAAAATTCTTTAAGGAAGGAAATCAAGTGTGTATTTCAGCAAATAGAGGAGAAAAAAAAAATGAGTGAAAAGGTCAGACAATATGATTAGAAAGGTGATTTCAAGAGAAAAATCTGTTTGCACACATTGGCATTCAGAGCCTGAGTTTGCGAATGTGGTTCATGGCATCTTTTAAAATCCCAACCAGCATTTGATTTTCATTAAATGGTTATTTTGATGGAGGATGGTTAGTCATCAGTCTGGCCATGACCCTAAAGAGCATGACTTTCCATTTGGGCCTGGGCTGACCCAAAATACAGGTAAATTTTACCACTTCTTAAAAAAATTTTACCACAAACAAGTGTCATTTTTCAAGTTGAATCTACAATCATAAGAGCTAAGAATTCTATAGTTCAGCAGAATTAAACTAGCTGAATTTTTTCAGAAAATTATCGACATTTCACAAAGAATGTTTAAATCATTATTTATGCTTCAAAGCTTACTAATTTTGAAAGTTTATTTTGCCATATGCCTAACACAGCATTCAGAAGAGGAAGTCAAAATATAATGTTAAAATGAAGTGAACATTCCTTTATCTTACTGAACTGATGTGATGAAAGCCAAAAATCTGTCTTCGTATCCTCTGAATAGAGATACAAAACACATTTCAATTTTGACTCAATGATAGAAATAGTAAGCAACAAAAAAATAGTAAGCAACAAAATTATTTTTGAAAAAAGTAATAAGCAGAAAATAATTTTTTATTACTCCACTGCTCTATATTATAGTCATCCTACGAATAAAAATAACAGCTCTGTAGCCCCTAAACAAAGCCCTTTGATGTGCCACTTCACTTCTCAACCTGATCTCTCACAATAGGAAGCATTACTCCCATTTCGCATATGAAGATACTGAAAGTCAAGTTGAATCATCTACCTAAGTTATCAGAACCAGTAATTAGCAGAGCTAGACCTCAACTTTTCTACTTTTGCTGCTATGTGGTTGCCCTGAGAATATGACTGGGCTGGTCAGGACACATGAGTCATGTGAAAACCCGGCCACGTTCAAGGACTCCACCTAGCTAACCCACAGGTGACTGTGGATGCGGGAGAGCCCTGCTAAGATTTGTTCAGACCAGCAGAGCCACTGCAACTGTATTGTAAAAAAGCAAAACAAAACAAAAAAACAAAAAACAGTATGTGTGATTTTCAGCCATGAAGTTTGGGAGTGACTTGTTACACAGCATTACTGTGGTGACAGTCAACTGATACATAATTCAAAGCTGTCAACACAAAAAGCTTCAACACTGGCAATAAGGAGAAGAGAATGAGCAAGAAGAATCCAGCAGCTCAGCAGCACATTAACACAGCACTTGATAAATACAGTAACTCAAAAAGTTAGGCAATCTTACACAGATTCTGCATAAATATTCAGATCAATATGGTTCAGTTTACAATTTTTAAAAAAGTAATCTTCCACCCTACTCCAGTGATTTATTTCTACCATGACACTTTATGATTTCTTAATTGTGGTTGTAGAAAAAAATAAAATTTATAAAATAATGGTTCAAAAATCACTAAATCCCATTCTTGTCATCTTGGCACACGTTCTTATTGTTAAGTAACTATTGCTAGTGAAAAGGTTATGATTTTGTTAATAATATTGTGATAACTTAGCAAATGTGACTGGAAATGGAGACATGTATTTATGCTCCAAAATTCTCTATTTTAGAAATGACTTAAGTATGTACGGTACAGAATCAGAAGCAAGATTAAGCATAAGACAATATTAAGATATACACTTGGGATATCCCCACTGAATAGTAGTGCTCCAGAAACGTTTCTTAAAAGCATACATGAAATACTGAAAATGCTTCGGAAAGTCTAGTTTCTACATTCCATCAAAGTTCTCTTCTAGCTAAAAATGTGTAATGACCTCAACTTAGTTAGAAATTATCAGTGAAATCATTATTTGGATATTAAATAGCTCCCCCACCCTTTGGCATGTCTTAAATGGTACTTTGTCATTCCTTTGTAGAAGGAAGAGTTTTTGAGTTAGGCAATTTCAACAATAAGAATTACCCTAGTACTGTCATGTGTCAGAGTCAAGACCAAATGTTTAATCTTCAAAATTGCCATATGGGGTAGATTCTGCTATTTTCATTATATGGGTAAGAAAACTAAGACTGTCCAAAATCATACAGCTAATGACTGGTGTAATTAGTAGAACTAAGATTAAACCCAAGCATGCCTATCGTCAAAGGCTATGCTCTTAGACATTTAGAATTACATACAGTGTTAGACAAATGCCAAGTTATTCTCAATATGTCCAGGTCCTGGACTTAGGAAGAATTTCCTCTCTGAGATAAGTGTGGGAGAATCAAGGTCCAGAGTTGACAACTTCTTCCTTCATCATCACCTTCCTCTGATAACACATCCCCAACCACACATGTTGGACACTTACATGGAACTGCGTTATTTCCCCAGAACAATAGGGAAAAAGCACCAAAAATTTTGGAAATTTTCCACCTCTCTCTTGATAAAGTGAAAACACCCTCTGATGCCAATAAATGCTGACATTCTATATCAAATTAATGAAGAATCCTCATCACACATGAGAAGAAAAAATATTTAGCTACCCATAATATATGTAACAAGAACTGAATTCTCAACTTTTGCTTTATATAACATACACACCCAAATTTCTACCAAATTTAATTGAGTCAACCGGTGCTGTCATATTAGGGGAAATAACCCCAGCACTTGAAATAAAAGACTATTTAATGTCACAATTTAAAATATTAAACTAATTAAAAATTTGTTGCCCACGTAATACAATATCTCCTTACTAATGAAATAAATTTGATTTCTCAATTCCTTCTGAGTCTAAGCTAATGATTAAGTTATTGAATATTTACTATCATGCACATTTTTAGGTGCTGTAGACATTAACTAATATGTCCCCATTTCACAGATGAGGGAACTGAGGCTTAGAGAGATTAAGTAACTTGATTAGCACCACCTAGGCAGTCAGTTCAAAATGCTGACTCTATTACCTCTTTACTGCATTAGGGCCAAAAATTTGGAAGAGCCATAGAAATTCAAATAAATAAATAAATAAATAAACTAAGCACCTAAGTACCTAGAAGAGTCAGTCACATTAATGGTTTTCCAATGACTGAAGGCAATTCCAAATTTGATTCTTTTCTGCTTGGTCCCATGCTCTAAGCTGCTTCTCTTCCCTCACTAGAGTTTTCATAAAACACAGACTTCATGGATTGTAAGTTCCCCTTTCCTCTAGGTATCTGGGTACTTCTTGTGCCAAGAAGAAAAGGAAAGAAACTCAGCTGCGATCAAGAAGAAAGCAATTGCTAGTGATCCATCAATGATTGTAGTTAATAATACAGCTTTGTATATTTGAAAGTTGCTTAGAGTAGATCTTAGGCATTCTCACCACAAAATAAGGGGGATTAACAATGAGAGGTGAGGGATCTGTTTGTAATCTTGGTCTTAATAATTACTCCACAATGTATATGGAAATCAAATCATCATGTTGTACATTTCAAATACATATAAGCATGTCTGTCAATTATCTGTCCTCAATAAAGTCAGAAAAACTAAGATATCCTGGTCAGTGATATCTGTGCGGTTGTCAGGACAACCAACACTTAGAGATTTGTATATTTAATATAATATGTATTACTGATTAATCTCAATTGCTGATTACTAATGAATCTCAATACTAAGTAGAGTACTCATACCTTTAGCCTAAGAAGGAAAGCAAGTTTTCTGTCTTCACTTGTCAGAATCCAGCATTTTCATATTATTTTTGTCCTTTTAATTATCCTGGGGTATTAAGTAACCAAACAGGCAAGACTCATGAAATAAAATCACCAAACGCTTTTCCTCACTAGCAACTTAAAATTATTTGGGTGGGTTAATTATTCTCTGGCTCCCAGACGAAAACTCAGGCAGGCTCCATGACTGTTCTGATTACACTCTCCCAGCTCCCCAATTCCCATTTAATTCAAGTCTTGTACCATGGAAAAGTCATATTGGTTTTATGTTAACACTTCTCTTTCTAAGACTCAAGGACAGAGCTGGAATCTTGGTGGAAGGAAAAGGGGTATGACTAATGTATGCTCTCTTACCCTAACTAGTATGGTTAGACACCCCCTTCTTACCCTGTTCACAGGGTTTATGATACTAAAACTTAGTGACGAGATAAGGCGAGGGAGAGAAATTCTACCCCCGGTTGCTACAGTTTCTTCTATGTTTCTACTCAACTACAAAATTATACTCTGTATGCCTCACTTTAAATCCCCAAGGTCCCTGTCTCTGTCTCTAGCTCGGTCTCATTTCCATTTGTCTCTCTGCTTTTGAGGATTCTTCGGAGACACCTATCTTGGGTCAGGTCCCCTAGACACAGAGCCCAAGACAGTGATTCTTGTGCAAATAATTTTGGAGGGAGAGCCCCTTAAGAGACCTCAGAGGACCAGGAGAAGCAGGCTGAGACAGGAGAAGGAGCTTAGCAAAAATGTTATTTCAGCTAAGTTTATTCTCAGCCTGATCCCATGGAGACTTCTGGAACATGCACTAAAACACAGAGGTAGTAGAGTCTTGAGGCAAGGCAGCTGAGATTTCACACCTCTACGTTTGTTAGTCACTGGCCACGGCAGCCTCCAGATTGGTGGGAGATACGAACTACAAGGCACTTCTGGCCAAGAGGGCCCTTGTCAGCCAAGAGTAGTCCTCCAGAGAACGGAGCAGCTGTGAGTTGCTAGCGGTCAGTACCCACAGCAACTCGAGGACTGGCTGCACCTCCTCAAGTAAAGAGGACATAAACAGAGCACTACCAGAATCTGCTCACCTCACTCCGTGGCTGGAGTTTTCTGGTCTTTTGACCATCAAAAGATGGGCAGGGTGTCATTTTCCTGTAGCTCATCTTGGGTTCCTTCTTTAGCACTAAGCATAGATATCCTACCTTCTCTCTGCTAGACTCTGCTCTCTCCACCTGGTAGCCCCTTGAAAAGGTTGTAAGTAGACCCCATGCTGGCTATAGGCTAACCTGAAAATGGTCCGATTAGACCCTGCGTCACTGCACTCGATGTGTATGATTGGGGATCAGTATTAGCTCTCACCAAGGGTCCTTCATTGGGCTCTACTCTCCACTTTCTCAGCCTAACTCTCTCTAGCCATCCTTGGTGATCTTCAAGAAGAAACGCAGCAGCCAGTTTGGCTAAAACTGGCACAAGGTCCTATTGCAATTTCCTGAGAGCTTAATTTAGAATATTTTCCATACAAAGTACTATTTTTGAGGGATGTAGCACCTGGAGATTACATGACTCTCTGGTACCCGCCACATTGCTAAATAAAACTTCAGGAAAATCAGTATAATGATTGTGTGCTAGACCAGGTGCCACTTTCTGCTCTGTGAGATACCAAAATGTTTCAGTTTATTAGAAAAAACTTAAGATTTGGAAAACATAATGTATTAATAGTGAAAATTTAGGGGGAAAAAAAAACACCGTGGCAAATCTTGGATTGAAGCAACAACAAAGCAGTGGTGATGGTTGGTAACACAGTCCAAGAACTATTGATGTGTCTGATTATACTAGTTGGCAGCAGACATTTATTCTAGTAATACCTCTGGACTAAGACTTCCCTACCACACTCCCCCTACATCCATAAAAAGTACTTCTTTCACACCATTTTATTGGGCCTTTTCCAAAATAAATAAAAACATAAATTGATTATACTTGTAACTACCAAAAATTAGAAACAAATGTCCCTCAACTGGGGAGTGGATAAATGGGTCATGGTACGGCCATACAATGAAAGACTACTTAGCAATATAAAAAGGGATGAACTATTGACTGAAGCAACAACAGGGATAAATTTCAAATGCATTATTCTACATGAAAGGAGCCAGATCCAAAAGGCGACATAGTGTATGATGCCATTTATATGAAATTTTGGAAAAGACAAAATTATAGGAAAAGAAATAAAATCAGTGGTTACCAGGTACTGACAGAAAAGAAATAAAATCAGTGGTTACCAGGTACTGACAGAAAAAGGCTATATGAGAATCTGAAAGGTGATAAAATTGTTCAATACCCTGATTGTGGTGATGGTTAAAAGATTACCTACATTTGTTAAAACTTGAAGAACTGTAGACTTACAGAGGTAAATTTTACTGTAAGCAAATTATACTTAAATTTTTAAAAAATAATGCATGGCTTAGTAATAAACCATTGTTACATAATAACCAAAATAATATTAAGATTGAAAACATAAGCAATATACTTATTGATCATTTTTAAAATTCCTGCCCATTTTTAGTTTGTAGTTATCAGAATCCTAAAGTCTAAGAGAAATTTCAAAATACTTTCTCCTCAAGAAATTGATTTTAATCTACGATAAATTCCTCTTTATGAATAATTAATCCCAGTTCATACAGATCAGTTTGTTAATTTATTGAAAAGCCATTTAAAGCAGCTCTCAAAAAAAAAAAAATCAATCCAACTAACTACCTGTTTTAATAGGTCTCAATCATTCTTTCTCAATGATTCTTGCTAAAATGTTGTGTCTTGAACCTGTTCTAATGACCCAGCAGCACGAGAAAATGAAACTAAGCCCATCTTTTTCTGATCTCTTTCTTATGGAAAGTCTTCATTGAATCTACATTTCTGGGATTGACAAAGGACCTGACACTTGACAGGAAAAGGCTGAGCTCAAGACCACTTCTTCAATGAGTAAACGAAATTCATATTCCACATTTTTTCCTGCCACATAGCTCACCAGTTCCAAAGCAAAAGCAAATTCATGGCAGGGAAAGGTATAGAACCAAATCAAGAGTAGCCAAATCAGTGGTAAAGATTTTATGGTATGAAGACAGCCTGTTTTCCAGGAAAGCTCCACCAATCAATGCTTTTCATGGAGTCCAAGAATCTATGAAGAGAATTATGGTCACTTTCTTTGCTTTGTGGCAGAGTTCAGTCAATTAGCAAAGAGGGGTCATTTTCAGTGGGACAATGAAAAATGAAGATTAAAATGCTTAAATAATGCAAGAATGAAGAATGTGCCACTTCTCTAAGGCTTAACACATACTCTATATAAAAAGCATGCTTTACGTAATATTGGGAAATTTCTATATAATAAGTTAATATATTCAATAATACAATATTTACAATATAATGTCTGTATATTTCTGAGAAATATAGAGATTGAGTATAACTTGAGTAAATCCAACTAATTCAAAACACTATAGTTAACAGCTAGAAGTACACACCTGGGTTCAGAGAATTGTATACATAAAATCTTACTTTTTTTTTTTTTCCCCTAAAAACAAACAAGCCTGGTGGACATTCTGAATGACGCTCTGCTTGATTACCCTTTGTGGGTGGCATCAACCTGTGTGCATTTGTGTGTGTGTGATAGGAGGATATTCATCCAATATTTCTAGCTACATGGGGGCCATAACTTAGTCTTTTGCCTCTGTCTCCCAGGCCCCTGACACAGATACACAACGTATGAGATCAAACAAGTCTGGAATGAATCAGTGAAAATACATGAAGGTTGAGATAAAAACCAACCTTAAGTATTGATAGTGAGAGCTAACATTTACTGAGTGTTTACCATGCATGGTCACTGCCCTGGATACCCCAGGCATGTGGTCTTATTGAATCCTTGTATCAACTTATGAAGTAGGGACCATTATCACCTCCATTGTACTGGAAGAAGGTTGTAAAGTTATGTAATGTGGGATGCACAGGTAATACATGATGGAGTTTAAGTTCAAACCCAAGCAGTCTGTATTTGAAGTCAGTTGTCCTAACTACTTTATAATATCATCTCACTAATTACGTAAGTCTACAATACTCACAGGCAAGATAGATATACATAAATGCCATATTTTGCTCAATTCTTATGAAATGACTACCATATGAGTACATGGTTAGTACTACCTTTCTAATTTTCTTCCTAATTTCCCCTAATTTTCCTTCTAATTTGTTTGAAATGAAACTATCATGTAAAAAATCACTCGAGTACCTGGTTATTTCTAGACTTAGTTGATGAAACTATTCTCAGCAGATTATATGTATTTTATCTGCAGGTTTTAAATGACATGTTAGCCTTTCTGGCCTGTGTTTTGGGCTAAAGATAGCAATTATGTTTCACAGGTGAAGGTCATTTTGGGGAATGCTCCATCTAAAAAATAGGACCTTTAGAGACACTGGAAAGAGAATGCATGGCTGTCTTTAAATTTTAGGCTCAAGATACAAAATCTGGTTGCAGTTGCAATTCTATTTATCCACACCTTTCTGGAAAGCATTTATTCAGTAAGGCATGCTTCATAATGTCCTCAGAGCAAACACAATCCTCCTATTAGCAATATTCAACATTTAAAAGCATAATATTTATTATAATCAAATTGAGAGAAAAATTGACCAGTTTAAATAAATGTTCTATTTATTAATGCATGGATTAGATTAATTTCCACATCAATCTTCTTTTTACTAGAAAAACTCAGAGCAGGAAAGAGAGTCACTATGGACATTCATCTGAAAGATTCCATTATATCGCTCCACAGAAAAGGATGGAGGGGAAAAAAACAACTGTTAGGTTCATTGCATGGATGGTCCATTACTGTCTTCTGCCCTGTGACTACACTGTTATCTCTCTTATCCAGAGACAGTGTCCATTCCTCCTCCACTTAAATCTGGCTGACCTGTGACTTGCTTTAGCCAGCAGAATGCTAGCCAAAGTGACACTGTTGTCCTAGTTCCAATTTAGGCTTCAACATACCTACATGCTTTCCAGGCTTTCTCTCTCTGTCTTACTCTCTCTCTTTCTCTCTCCCTCTACCTCTCCTTCTTCCTCTCTTTGTATCCCTCAGTACCCTGTCTCTGCTCTCTGAGTAGGCTAGTCAGTTTAGGATGAGAAAGGATTAGGGTAGGGGAGAACTGAAGCACCCCAGCCAACAGCCAACCAACCCTTCAAACCAGAGCAGTTTAGCAGATTAATGGTTGACCATAAATACAAGGGAGCCCAACCGAGGCCAGAACAACCCAGAATAGCCCACCTTAAATTACTGATTCAAAGAACTGACACTCAATAAATGGCCGCCATTTAAGTCGCTGTGTTTCAGGATGGTTTGTTATACAGCAAAAGCTAACTGATACAGTCTCTGTTATGAGAAATTTAGTAATAATAATTCAAGCAATATTTTGAAATTTGCAGCAGGCTTTTAAACATCAACTATTTATGAAATATTCATATCCCACAGAAGAAATTAAACTGCCATTTAACATTAAGTATAAAAAAATCTTAATTTATTTCCCTTGATATATTTTTTTATGTATTCTTAATTCTCAATAAATGTGTTGGATTGAACTGGATATCTCACTGTCTTTAATAACTCAGTGTTTTATGAGAATATTACTAGAGAAAAATTTAGGCTCTGTCTGAATTAAAAAACAAGCATATATAAAATTCTTAACATTTTTTATCAAAATTTAATATAATAATTGCTAAGTCAAAGAATACCAACATGGGGTGCCTGGGTGGCTCAGTGGGTTAAAGCCACTGCCTTTGGCTGCTGTCATGATCCCAGGGTGCTGGGATCGAGGCCCACATCGGGCTCTCTGCTCAGCGGGGAGCCTGCTTCCTCCTCTCCCTCTCTCTACCTGCCTCTCTGCCTACTTGTGATCTCTATCTGTCAAATAAATAAATAAAATCTTTAAAAAAAAAGGATAACCAATATGTTCTTAAAATTTTTAAACAAGGGTTAGGGCAATGGCATTCACTACTACTGGATTTATTTTGTTTTTGAGCAGTGATTTGCAAAACATTTTATATTTCTATCCAGTCTATGTGTAAATGTATACAAATTTACATATATGTATATCAGGAAATCATCTCAAAACAATATTTATTCTTAAGTATATCTAGTATTTTCTAGTATATTCTGATATATTCTCTTCTGTTTATTTTTCTTTAATGCTGGTCTCCAGCCAAAAAACTGATTTCACAACCTACTCACGGGTCAAAACCTCTAGTTTAAAAAACATTGGTTTATGAGTTAGTTTTCATCTGCTATGAATCACAATCATTGGAAAACCTTTCCATGATAAAATACTTGCCTAAGGGTTGAGCTGTTCTTCGCTCACAGTTCAGACTTTTTCTTCATTCTTGGTGGTCACAGGTAGCTTTTCCAATATAGCAATGACAACGATTAACAACTACCTAGTGCGTTTGAGATTACAAAGCATTTTTCATATTTATTACCTCAAACCTCCATTGGGTTAATTGGCAAAGGAAACACAATGTTTTACAATTAAGTTCAATTCTAGGTAGATCTGTAATTTTATTATTCAAGATAAAGTGAACCTTCAGCAAGTAAGACACATCACACCATTTTCCCATGTCCTGATAATGTGGTTAGTTTTGAATGTGTGATACGCAGGGATCTTCTGGAAAAGGTACACATTATTTGAATCAAAAAACTTCTCATGGTTATATAAAATAGGGTAACTGTGTTATATCGGTTTTCAATAAACCTACATATGAGTGGAGTTTTTTTTTTTTTTTTTTTCTTGATAAGTTAGGGTGCATTGGAAAAGAGCGGTCTGATCTGTAGTCAACTCCTAACAAGTTCTAGCAAGTCACTCATGTTACTGGTATTTTCTTGATTAACTTTATTTTGAACAACAGAACAATATTTGGGGAAGATACCTCAGCCTGAAATTACCTCAATTAATCTAGGTTTGGACACCTTTAAAAGTTCTTTACTTAAACAGAACTAGTATAACAGAAAGTAAAAAATAATAATAGTAATAACATAGATTTAAGAATTATCCCCAGGTGGGCATGACCTCACAATTGCAAATGTTTTATATAAATTAAAAGGGCCTTTTCAGGGTCACTTCAAAAATCAATACAGTAAGTGGTTTCATAGATCGCCCCCGCTTACATATACAAGATTAATGGCAAAAAAAAACCTACCCTATTTTATGCAAATGATACTTATGGCTTGGGCTAAAATTTCCGATGATTGTATCATATAGGGTTTCCAAGATTGCAACATCTCAAACAATATAAGTAGAAGTGGATAACATTTGTTCTGGAAAACTCTATTAGATGACTCCCAAAGATGCTCCAGTAACAACAAAGGCAATGTGCCCAAAAGTCATTTGAAGATTTGGGGGTAAAACTTCTATAAAATGAGTAAGAAAAAAGCACTCCTCATTAAAAACAAAAACAAAAACAAAACAACACAAAAAACACAAAACTATTCGTTCATATAACATCTGATCCAAATTATATACATAAAACAGAAACTGTTATCCATCAATTCAATATTCATCTCTTCTTCTTTGTAAATATAATCCCAATTTTATTGAGATCAGCAATGCATTCAGCCCAGGCAATGAATCACGATTTTTTTTTTAGTTTTTTAAGATTTTATTTATTTATTTGTCAGAGAGAGACACAGAGAGAGCAGAAGCAGGGGGAGCAGCAGGAAGAGGGAGAAGCAGGCTCCCCGCTGAGCAAGGAGCCTGATACAGGACTGGATCACAGGACCCTGGGATCATGACCTAAGCTGAAGGCAGACACTTAACTGACTGAGCCACCCAGGCATCCATAATTTCTTAAAATTGTTGATGCTCAACCATGATGGCAAATGATAGTCACCTGGGAATAATTACGTCAGTCTAGTATTGGTAGAAGGGCAACCCAGTGGATCCAAGGAAAGTCCAGAAACAGACCCACACATATAAAGTCACTAAACGGGGCTGCCAATAAATCTGGATACAGTCACCTAAATATAACAAGGCAGAACAAAACTATAATGTCACCATAGATAACTGTTTTATCCCAAGCCTATCGAACTGATACTAATTTTAGCCATGAGCGGAAGACCTGGTATATATAAAAGCTGTACCCTCCATGCACTTCTCCTTCAAATAGTATGTGGACCTGCCAGTAAATTTCTACACTCAGTGCTCTACACCACAGAAGTAAATGAAGGATAGTGGGAGAGTTAATCAAGTAAGGATTCTATTTGCCTTGGTGTGCTAATGAGGTATCATTAAAAACAACCTTAGGAAGAATATAGTCCACAGCTGTATAGTTTATGCATGAAACAGCTATTGAATAAAACTGAAACCTTCTTCAAATCAATGTTCACATTTATCCTAATGTTATGTTCTATCTCTGGATCAGAATGAACCATTGCCCATTTAAAAGACCCGCTTTTCATCTTTTCTTCCTCTGCCTCAACACTGTGCAGACATTATAGAAAGGAGGTGCCATATAAGATTTTCTTGGTGTTAGTGACCCTGGAAAGCTCCAACACAAGATTCACTAAAATGTAGACATGGTTTTGTCAAGTGAATCCAGCAGTTTCACACCATCTGAGAGCCCTAGGTAAGTGTCCATTACAAACAGGAAGAGCTACACTCCCACTGGGCACCAAGACCAGTAGATATCTGATGTCCTGAGATGTCCCTTGGGAGACAAGCTTGGCCAAAGACTGTACATCATGCCTAGCTGTATCTGGAGCCCCCGAATTCCCCTCAGAGTTTTTTTCCTTTCCATTCTATGATGATGTACCACTGTATCCTCACTCTCTCCTCACCCATATTTCCTAACTACCTCCTTTCCAGTCTGGAATATCTGTACTTGCAAACTGAGTCTTCAAGTAACATCATGAAGGCCTTTCAGAACTTACTGCCTATTCCAAGCATTTGCTAAGGGCATGTTGTCTGTGTTGACCTACAAGTGAAAATATTCATACCTACATTCCTAAGGCTAGTGCAATAGAAGTCTTTCATTTATGGACATTCTCAATTCCAGTCATCTTTACTGCAACAAACAAATCACATCATCTCAAACTTCAGCATAAAATCTGTCCCAACTCTGAATGTATTTTGGGCAAGAAAATCTGGGTTTGAGTCTTATTTACAAGTGTATAAGCTGTGTTGTTGGAAAATTCTCTTTCCTGTGTTCTTAGCTGTAACAATGACTCCCAGAAGGGCACATGCCCTTCTAACAACTGGCAGGCAAGTAAGATACAATCCACTTTGAACAGTATACACAGCTTTTTGTGATCTCACCTTCACCCAACCAGAACTCCCAGCTGCAGCCATTCCTTGCCTTGGATTTCCAATGACTCAGAGTAACTAGTAGACGTGGGAGCTTGTAAGCCTTTGTGCTTTTGACTGCTTGTTTCCCTGCCTTGACTGCCTCCCCAAACTCTTATCCATCAGGCAAACTCCCCTCTATGCAGTGAGCTTCAACTCCAAAAACTTCTTATTCTCCCAGACTAGCCCTTCACTAGCCCTACATCTTATATCTACCACATTGATTCTGTTTGTGCTTCTTCTATAAATTCTGTGAATAAAAGGAACTACATCTTTCCAGCTCTGAATCCCAGCAGATAGCAAAATCCATGACATATTGTTCGGGCCCAATAAATATCTGTGGGCTGACAGCCTCCAAGCAAGATGAAATGCATCAGTGCTCTTGCCCCCTCCCCACCCCTGCCTTACCCTGATCCAGCAGCCAGCAAGGACCATGGTGTACTGTTGAGGTCAATACATATCTGTTGACTGACAGACAGAAATAAAAAGATGAGATGCATCGGTTGGCTAAAGGTTTAAAATGTAAATATATGTTACTGGTAGTTCTTCCCACTTTGATTAGCCCGTAGATTAACGGATTTTAAAAAAGAAATTAGGTTACAAAGGTCACTCAAAGATGGCAGAAGATATGATAATGAGTATCTAATTACCAACTACATCACAGATGCAAATTTATTTGAAACACAAGGTCACAAAGCCAACAGATCACAAATAATAGAGAAAAATAAATGAGATTGTAACATGGAAGATGAGGTACTTATAGTGGCAATTTGTGCTACATGATTTTCTCTTTAATCAACTAATGAAAATTGCAAAGACTTAAATGGGGAACACTAATGGAGTAAAGACCACCTCTGACACCCACCTTGAAAGCATCCTTCTAAGGCTGCATTGCTCATCTCCAGTGGCAGATTTTCAAAGACATAGGGTGATGCCCATCAGATATGAAATGATAGGCTTAAGTTTAAATCCCAGTTTTCAACAATTCCCTGTGTGTTTGATTTCCCAGCCGTGTTGGAGAAAATGCACACGTTCTCGCATTCTCAGTTAATTCTACACTCAATGTACTAAGCCGAAGATTGAAGTGACTTGGCTTCCTTGTTAATACTTTGCACCTAAACCAATGACAGTAAATCTCTGGCACAGATTTGAGCCTCAATTCCTCGGGCTTCTAATCCACTGTCCTTATGGTCATAAATTTCAAATGGGTAACAATAGAAGCATGAATAATTAGGGGAAGGCACAGTTAATATGCTCAAATAGTGACATCAGAAAGATGGCACAGACAGCAGTCTGCCAGTTATCAAAAGAAACAAACTGTGGCTCAAGGCCTTCTGGTTACAGGACTCATTGGAGCCACATACACAGACTGTCTTTGCCACTTCATACTGACAAACATAAAGACATGGCTTCAATGGAGGCACAGATTTCGGAGTGGATGTGACCCAAAATCACAGAGAAGCGCACAGCAAAGGAAAAATGGCTCTCCATTTTGTGATACCTTCTGTCAATCAAAAGAGGTGAAAAGATGCCATATCATTTCAATAGCCTTCATAATTAATTTTGGCATCTTACCAACATACATCATTTATGCTTCTCCTTCCCACTCTCATGCAGCTTCAGGCAAAATTCTCTTTCCAATTGCTTCCGCTGATGGACAAGTCCTTAACCCAGACAAGAATGGAAGAAGGATGATAAGCCATGCATCACCGATAAAGTGTTTTGTTAACTTACCTACAAAGTCTTGAAAAAACTCTTATCAGTCATTTCTAATTTCTCATGAGACCCCAAAATGAGGAACATTAATTCAGTTTTTCACAAATATAAGTGCCTTTGTTAGTATGCCAAAGAATACGAACAGCTCTTTGGAAATTTGCTATTTCTAATAATCACTTCTTATTTGAATCAAATCCTCAGATTTTTTTTTCAATATTACATTTCCTTAACTAAAAGACTATAAGACTATAGAACACTTCATTTTGGTTTTTTTTTTTCAATATTACATTTCCTTAACTAAAAGACTATAAGACTATAGAACACTTCATTTTGATTTTGACAAATACTCATGAAACAATATTTCTCAAAAGAGGAATTTTAAAATTCCTTCCGAATTCTGAATATTTCTTAAAATTCTCTTTGCTTCTTTTCCCCCTAAGCTCCTTGTCCCTAAAAGCTGTAGTTAAAACAAAAAGCCTATGCCCTTATGGGGTGCCTGGGTGGCTCAGTTGGTTAGGCGTTTGCCTTCAGCTCAGGTCATGATCTCACTGTCCTGGGATCAAGCCCTGGGTTGGGCTCTCTGCTCACTGGGCATTCTGATTCTCCTGCACATTCTCCCTCTGCATTCTGTCTCTCTCTCTGAAATAAATAAAATCTTTAAAAAAAAAAAAAAAAAAAAGATAGTCTTTGAGATCTAAATCACTATTTATACATTCTTTTAGAAAAAGGATAGTCCTATATGGCCCAAAATTCATCACCAGTTCTTTCTTTCCACAAGGGATGATAGTAAAGCTGATTCTTGAACATGATCCTTTTATCCTTAATGCTCTAATCAAATACCCCTAGCCACTTTCACCTCAGGACTGTCAGAAGATTAACTGGAGGGACTGAAGCTTGACACAGATTTCCTGGGTGTTTGATCTTCACAAATAGACTTGTTGCTGTTGGTGGACACTGCTTTAATAGCTGCTCACAGACATAATCCATGACTTTGACCTCAATGTTAACCTTGCTTTTCCCTCAAGAAGGCCACCATTTAAGAAGAGATCTGTTTATCTGATCCCTATAAACTCTGAGAGAGAATGCAAAAGATTTTGTTCTTGCCTGCCTAGATTTGCCACCTCCATCCCTTCTGTAGGCCCCATGCACCCACCCCCTAGCTTCTACATGCTTTATTCCCAAGAGCTTATACCTGCAGCCTTTTGTGGGAATTCTCCTCGGTCTCCTGGAACTGCATATGAATATGGAGAGCTAAAGTGTCTGGGAAGTTACACCCCACCAGGGGAGTCTCTAGGCAAGGAGAGAAAGGTGCAAGATTATGAAAGGGAAGCTCCCCTGACTCAAGGAAGAATATATTGTGAGGTAGGGTTACTCTCTAAGGCATCCCAAGGGAATCATGCTGATGTTGGGTCTCCCCTGAAACGGAGTCTTTATTTGGTTTCTTCTTCACCCTTGGCCTGATTCCATCACTCATCTGAACATAATCCACTTATCAGGATCTGCTTCTGGGGAACCCAGATTAAGAAAGAGGGCTGGAGGGAGAGCTGTTTGGTCACCAGGAGGAGAGGGAGAGAAATAAGAAGACAGCTAATTATTCACAGACTATTAACTCTTTCCAGACCCTGCACTAGGCACTTCACATGTATTATCTCATGGGATCTTCCCCAAGGGCAGTTAATACATCTATCATATCATCTGGACACTTTAAAAGAGTCTCGAAAGCTAAGGTGGAGCAACACCAGGACGTCTACACAAATGATCCCCTGTCCTGCAGTCATCACTTCTGATCTAAGAAGGCGATTTTCCCATTCTGTGCTCTTGCTTCCAAAAGTAATCATAATAAATATTTATTGAGCATTTATGACAATGTGCCAGTCTACTCTGTGTGTATGTGAATGTGTGTGTGTTATATTAAATTGCCTATGACCATACATCCTATAAGCAGTGGAGGTGTAACAGGAATTCCAGTCTGGCCAATTCCGGAATCCATGCTTTCATTTACTGTGCCATGTGACTACAAACCAATGAAAAAGGAACATTCACTAAATACCTATTTTAACATGGCTTTCTAAGGCTTCTTATGCAAAGACACCACCAATTCTATGTGGCCAGGCCTCCCAGAAGAAATGTTATGCGTTAATTAATATATCACGTTAAGCCTTTCAAAAAAATTAAGAGAGATGGTTCCTAGAGAAACCAGAAACAACCTGAAAGTCAACGTAGCTGATGTACATGGTCAAGGGCCAATAAATGAGAAACTCTAGGATCTCAGTCCATGAACCCTTTATGAAACATAAAGGGTGTGCCTCAGCTGACTCATCTACTAAATGGTTATTCTTCTTTAGTACAATGGGGCAAGGATGCTGAGAATGGAGTATGATGTTGAAGGATGCTGAAGGTGTAGGAAGGGTACCCTTCTTGGAAAACAAAAACAAAAACAAAAACAAAACAGGACATGCTCTTCAGGAAATGTACAACTTATACATATTATCAGCCAACTAAGTTAGAGAACTTGGTTTTGATACATGGATTATGTTGCCAAACAGTCCTCCTCCCTGGGAAAACCACAACATAATGCCCAAGAAATAGAGATTAAAATCAGTCCAGTACAGGATTTCAAGAACATGAGAATAGCTCTGAAGTGTGGGGAATTTGGGTCCAGCTTAAATATTTAGAGCAAGTGGGCCACTATCTCAGAAAGAAATAACCCCCCCTCAAACCACCAGCTGTTGGCAAACTATAGGGCAAATATATAAAAGATATTCTCAGCAGAAAACACACGCACACACGCACACACGGTACTCATAAGAAATCGGTGTCAGAGCTCTATGGACTGAATTAAACGAGTAAGTATTGTTTTTCTTTTGTTCCCACACTGAATGGGATAACTGCAATTATTCATCACCCTGTATCTTTGCCTCTCTGCCATGTGACTTGGCAGCAATTCCCAGAACGTGGCTGAAGCTGGGTTAGCCTTGTGACTTGCTTTGACTTACAGAAGGTGGTAGAAGCCATGGTGTGCTGATTCTAAATGTAGGCCTCCAGGTCTCTTATTTTCACTCTCCGTCTTGAAACCAAACCACCAATATTTGCATGAGCTTGGAAAGCCTGCTGGAAGATAAGAGCCTCGTGGTCCAATTGTCCCCGATATCCTAGTTTAAAGTCCGCAGATCGCCAGAGAAGCCTTGCTCAACTGACCCAGCACCTAATCACAGATGCCTGAGTGAGCCCAGATGAAACCAGAAGAACGACCTAGCTGAGCCCAGCCCAGATTGCTGACTCACAGAATCATGACCCACTACATGGTTATAGTTTTAAGCCACGACTTGGGATGGTTTCTTACACATAAATACTTATTGATACACATCCTTTCTTTTGTTTTTAGATTTTAATATTGTTCATGATTACAATGTAATTATATAATGTTCTTGAGAAACCATTATATTTTATATTATCCATGTTACTCATGTATAAAATAAAGTGTCCAGTGAACATATTTGAGAGACAATAATGCTTGAAAGATAAACATCACAGGCTCTCAAGTGGGCTATACAGGATTTGAATTTGAGGCCTCCTCTTGACCTCAGGAGCAAGGAGTAAGTTACCTCAACTTTTCTCATCTGAAAAATAGGAAAAAATAATACACAGAATCTCACTTGGTAAGAATTAAATGGATACACTAAAGGTTCTTAGTACCATGTCTGCCATATAGTAAATCTATGATAGTTAACAATGGCAAAGATCTCCCCATCATAACAAACATATATACGCTTATACACCTTCTTTTTTATTTTTAGAGCTACCTATAATGGGGGGGGGGGGGTGTAAATTTATCCCCCTCTGAGGGATGAAAAGACCAGGGCTCAGACAAGTTAAGTGACATAACCCTGGTTGTGTTTCTGAGTCTAAAACTCTCTCATTGAAGGTCACTAAAAAACCATACTCAACCAAAACTCACACACAAAGGTTTGGTTGAAGAAATTATGGTATGTCAACATCATGGACTATGGACTAGACCACCATGAAATAACACTTGACTTGCAGGGATTTCCATGGAATTTTGTTGGGATGATAAAAGCAAGATATAGGAAATGTGTATGATACACCATTTTTGTAAAACAAAGACAAAGAAACCTGCACTTATCTATGGATGTGTGTGTGTATAGACACATATCTCTGTATGTATGTATAATAATCATGCCTTATTATGTGAACTTAAAGAAAATTATGTAGGACCATATAATAGGGTGTCAATAAGAGGGGAAGCAAAATGGGTAGAAGAAACAGAAAAAGCATCCCCCAAAAAAATCTGCACTAAAAAAACTGTAAATATGATCCTATTTATAGAAATGATTATATAGATATATACACACAAAAATTTTTTAAGAAAAAAGTGCTTAAAATTGAATTCTTCCCTTTTTCATTTTAACTGATATAATGTGGTATAAAAGATAAACATATTATTGCTTGTTCTACAAGGCAAAAAAATTAGGACCTCTGCTAAGCCACATAATTTTAACTCCTTTGCAATAAAACAAATTTACCTCTTTGCAATAAATACAGGCAAGTTAAAGCCCCTTTGTATTTTTATCAATGCTTAAATTGCATCATCTCCTCTCCAGCTTGGCCCAGGATCAACTTTTTGCATTAGACTTAACCTCTGTCTTATCTGAGGAATCAGAAAGAAGAAAAGGAATTTCTTGTGATTTATTTTGAGGCATAACATGTATATTCACATGTTTACTGAAGTATAATGTGGACACAGTAAGAACTCTAACCTCAAGTGCACAAGTGAGTGAATGTTTACATCCTTGGAGCCCCACTTAGGACCAAACTCCAGAACAATTCCATAGGATCCCAAAATTCTCAAATGCCACTTTCCAACATTACCTACCACAGGAAAGTGGTTTACTATTCTGACCTCTATCACCATTGATTAGTTTTGCCTTTTCTTGAATTTCATACAAAAGGAATCACATTTATCTTTTGTGTATGGCTTCTTTCATTCAACATGACACTTATGAGATTTCATCCGTATTGCAGCATGCATAAATAGGTCATACTTGCAAAGTGTTTATCCATCCTCTTGTTGGTAGACAACTGGGGTGTTTGCAATTTGGGACAATTACAAATAAAAATATTCTAAATGTTCTTTTGTCTTCCAAAGAGCATATATGCTCATTTCTCTTAGACTTATACGGTGGCCATGTGTATTGCTTTAATTAATACTGATAGGGAGCCTGGGTGGCTCAGTGGGTTAAGCCACTGCCTTCGGCTCAGGTCATGATCTCAGGGTCCTGAATCGAGTCTGGCATCAGGCTCTCTGCTCAGCAGGGAGCCTGTTTCCTCCTCTCTCTCTCTCTCTGCCTGCCTCTCTGTTACTTGTGATCTCGCTCTGTCAAATAAATAAATAAAATCTTTAAAAAAAAATTAATACTGATAAACAGTTTTCCAAAGTGGTGGCAATCAATTCACACTCCCAGTAGCAACAACGAGAGTTCTAGTTATGCACATCTGAGCCAAAACTTGATATTGCCAGTCTTCTCGATTTTCATCATTCTGGTGGGCATGCACCACAGTATTTGTCATTCTAAGTTTGTTATAGTAATTTAACCATAAAAATTCTCTGATACAAAGCAGTATAAATCTGATCATAGTAGAAAGCAGCTCTTTTAATTCTTCAAAAATTTGACAACTACAGCATTTGCCACATGTACTTTGGAGGTAAAGCATAAAAATAATGAGGAAATCAAAATAATAGCATACAAATACATTATTAACAATACACTACTTTGGGGATATTAGATACCATTTGTTTTCAATTCTAAGAGAACAGTTAAAAACATTATAAGCTTTTAGTATTTGACCTTATTACAGGTTTTGGAGAGGAAAGTTTACTCGGTTTTTGATTCCACATCCAAGTTACAAAGCATTCTTATGGGCAGTGCATATTCTTAATGAATAAAATAGAGAGGTTTTTAGGAATTAAAGTGATTGTAAATCAGATCTGAAGTTAAATTAAGTAACCACTACAAAGCATATGGCTTGTCTCCTTAAAGGTTCTATTTATATCCTTTGGATGACAACCATTAAGCAGTACATAGTTCCCTTAGCCCAAGTTATAGAGGTCTAAAAATATATTTCCTGGCTTCCACCAGGAACTGGCAGAGTCTCAAAAAGGAGTTCGTGGCTTGGCCAAAACACAGCCATTCTTTCAGACCAGTGTTGTCTGCACTTGGGAACAGCTAGGTCCCATTAGTACAAGAGGAAGAAATATTTACCCCTGTGTTTGAAAATTAACCTGTTCCCTTTTTGCCTTTGTGGTCTAAGGAACACTTAGGGAATCCCTGGCCATGAGCCAAGCACAGGCTCTTATAGCAGGTTAGCCTTATCCTCAGTAAACATTTTACTTGCTTCTAGAGTCGTCCCTAGTGGAGGGAACTCCCGCATTACCACTATACTTCCACACATATTAAGTCATGATATTTTTCAGGTGTTTTGGTCTTAAATCACCACTTCATGACATGATCTATCCATCTGAAAGTTCAGGAAAATCCTGTCACAAACTCAGAGATGGCATGTCCCTCAACGGTATAAATCTGGATGGTAGGCCGTTGGCCATTGATTCCCCCACATTACTCGAAAGCTCCCCACCCATCCCATCTTTCTAACTTCAAGCTAGCATGGCTTCCTGTCTTAGTCAACCCACTTTGCACACCTCACCTGTAGCCTTATGGTCACTATTTACATCCCACCGTTGAATGGTTGAATCTGAGACATTTCCCCCTAACAGATGTCATCATCTCTCTCCTGACAATCAGATTCCTTCTCCTGTTCTTTATCTCCCAAAGGCACACAATCTCATCCCGGTCCCTGGGGCTGAAAACTCCCCTCTCTTTATAACCAATGAATCCTCCTTGTCCTTCATTCTAAGTATTTCCTGTTTTCTCCCAGATCACCATTTCTCTCCCGAATCTCAAAGTTCAGTTATTTCACTCTATGTCACTATGTTGTAGCTCACCTCTGTGCCTCAGTCTCCCAACCCTTTCAACTCACCTCACACCAACCCCTTCATCTGTCTACCCTTCCCCCTCTCAATTAGAGAGTCAAGTTCATGTGTTTCTACTGGACCTTCAACTACTCCATAGTTAGTCTGACTATATGGACCTCCCAAATGCTCCTTGTGATTCAAATTCCATCATTTCCTTCTTAGAGAAGCTGCCCAGGCCAAAGGATCAAAATATCCAACACCCTGCTCCCATGCCAAGGTGAGTGAGCATGTGAAGTCATTTCCCTCATCACAGTGGACGGATCCAGGGATGGGCCTCTGGCCCTTGGAATCTGGTACTGAGGCTCAGTGATGCCAGTGGATCTCTGTTGTGGTGGGGTGGGGACACACTGGGCATAGAAAGCAAGCCATTCTGCAGACAAACAAAAATGTATGTACCCGGGAAGTCAAGAGAACTAGGGAAGAGACACGAAGTTCTCTACAGACACACGTGGGAGTCATCAGAGCTCCTGACTCCTAAGTTCTGGTTGCTGTTTTTCATGAGGTCCCAGTGAGTTTCTTGCCAAAGCCTTTATCCTCCAAAATTACACCTTCCAAAGCCAGTTGGACGGGGCTCTGTTCCTTGTAAATAAATCTGAATAAACAGCATTTGAGCACCATGCCTCTCTTCTTGTACAGAATCTCCTCCCCTCTTTAAACACTAAAGAACATCCTCCCTCTTTATCTAATTGTTGGCCACCTTTTTGGAGTTAACACAAGCTATACCTCTTCCAAGAGGCTCTTTTTGCACCAGTTTTCACTGGTTTCTGCCAAGGTGGGAGGCAGGGTGACAAAAAGAAAGAGGCTTGGGAGCCTCAGTACTTACTTGTTACATAACCCTCCCCTCTCTCAGCCTCCATTTCCTGATAGGGAAATCAAGTAAAATATTTCCTGTGATCCTACACGAGATCATACACTTGAAAATGCCTAGCCCACTTCTTAGCCTCTGTTGAGTGCCCACTGAATATTTTATCACATTCATATATATATATATATATTTTTTTTTTTTAATTTCTACAGAACTTTGTATTTCATTCATTTTTTGTATCCATTCATTACTGGATGTTTGTTATTCCTACATAAATCTGCTCCACTGTCAAGCCGATACTAGCTGGCGACAAAAATATAAAGTTATCCAAAAATATATTGATGTGGGCCCAATTATCTTCAAATATGGGAGAGTTCAAGTGATGTGTTCCTCCAGCTCAAGAGGCAAACAGAACCCAAATGAAGTTAACTGAACGCCTAGCCAGGACCACCGACCTGTTTACAACCTGAACTGACCCCAGGGTATGGAAGGATCTTGGAGAGGGGACCTAAACTCCATTAAAATTACTTTTTCTAGAATGTAAAGACTCCATTTTTCAAATATAATACTTGTGTTTTTTTCATCAATTGACTCTGCATATTTTCTTACATTTGGAAATACACCAAGTGAAGAAATAAAGATAGATTCTGTTGATAAGCTCATGAAAATGAAATTTCTAAACCAGGAGAACTTCAATTATATTAGGAAACACCCGAACCATGAAAATTTTAGCAGATGTAAGAGTCCACGATCCCAGAACCTGGGGAAATAACTTAAAACAGACAAGTAAAGAATCTGCGTTTATAATCATTTCCCATAACCCCTAAATTGAGAACTTTACTTCTGTTATTCTTCAACCCATTGATTCAAATGACCAATCAGAGCTGGTTTTGCAAAGGTGGCAAAGAAGAGGAAAAATACAAGGCAAAGTTGAAAGGCAGCTAGTCTCATACACATATTTGTTTCTCCTTCTCTAAATTCTTCTTCTCTAAATTTTCTTTTAAAAAATTGATGTGGGCACTAGAAATCTATCAGGGAGACAGGACATCTGATTTCCATTCCTTAGATTTTTATGATATTTGGCAGGCTGTCTAATCTCTGTGCCCCATTTTGCTCATTCTTAAAACTGAAAGGTTACTGGTGTTAAAGAAAATTAGTACTTTAGTATAATCACTTTGGTGGGTAATTGGGCAATGCTTATTAAAATTGAAAATGCATACACACTCTGGTCCAGCATTTCCCTTCTCTGTGTATCCTAAAGAAAACCTGCACAAGGCAGTACGTACATTCTAGCATTATTTACAATAAGGAAATCTTTGAACAAACCAAACATCCATTTGTCCACCTGAGGGGAATGACATGAAACAAAAGACAGGCCATCCACAGGACGAAATACTCTGCATCAGACGAAAAGTATAGGGTAGCCTGACGTCTAGTAATATGCAAAGGTCTCTAACATGTATCATTAATGATAAAAAGCAAGTTACAAAAATCGTGGTGCTATTTATTGAACGTACACTAAACAATATTGCATATTTTCTGCAGATAACATATACCTGTATGCCAATATTAGTTTGGAAGGTTGCGTAACAAATAGAGAACACAGTTAACCTGTTAGCTTGTTTGGGAGAACAAGACCTGTCAACGGGGACACTGATTTCATTTGTATCGTTTTCAATTTTTACATGAAGAAGGTATGCCCAGATTACATTTGCAATTACAATTAATTTTTTAAAAATCAGAGTTAGTCTAGAAAATCTCTAAGTCCTCTCTAAGTTCTATGTCTATTTGGAAAGTATGGAGAATTTATTATTTGGAAATCTTAACTTATATCTAATATCTTAACTCGTATCTAAAGGTAACTAATGTCCTTTAGTCTACTAATATCGCTTCATCTACTATTTTATAAAACCACATCTGTTTTATAAGCAGATCATTGGGAATTACCTTCAGAAGAAGGTAACATAAATGTGAAATGTCTTTGCAGATTTGTAGCCTCTAAATCCTTAGAACTGTGGATAGGGTATGTGTTAAGTAAGCACCAACAATGACTCCATGTTTGAGGGTATCAGTGGCCACAGCCCTGGAGCTCTTTTGAACTAAAAGAGCTCAAAGTGTACTGTTGGGGCCAATTCTATCACAGAATTCTAAGGCAGAGAATAAGATGCTATTCTTTGTGCATAATAAAAAAGGATCTGCTATAAGGCATCATATCTTTCTAAAATGTTAACTAATGCAACCCCAACCTCCCATTCAATATTCTATTCTCAATACTTCTCTCAGAGTATACTCGGGTGCCGTTATCTTTCTCCCCAAGTACTAGAAAGAGGAAACACAGTTATAGAATATACAGAAGCACTATTTGGTAAAATTAAATACAGTTTACTAGAGGCAAAACTCAGCACCTCTGCAGAGGGCATCTGCACCTTCTCCAATTTACCTCCAGCAACCACTGGCCTATTGGCCAAAATTTCTGAGTTGGTCCCCTATTCCCTTCATCTGATGGTGACTATACGAAAGCATATTATTAGTACTGCTACTTGAATATGATGGCTTAAAATGATTTCTGTATCTACCACAGAATGATTAATGACTATAAAAGCTCATGAAAGGGCTTCTTAACGACGTGGGGCTGCCCCCTTTATTTCACATTCCAACCAGATTTTAAGTTGAAGTCCATGACTTCCCTCATTTCCCTTCTGGAAGGAGTTACTTCCTTGTCCATCTCAGTCTCATCCTGAGAAACTGGCATTCCTTCTCTTTCTAGGGCCCCCCCATGGCCTTGGCATATGGATCCAATCCTAGCCCGCCTTCCTCAGGACTGTGTACTTACCCCTCCCCTCTTCCTCTTGTACCTCCAGTCCCTCTCCCCCCTTTGCCTGATTCCTTTTGCTCTCCACAGCAACCTACTCAAGTTTCCTTCTATCAATGATAACACACTCTGAACCCAGGATCTTCCATTCCTCCCCAGGCCCTGATTTCTGCTGCCAGATGTCTTGGGTTCTGCTTCTCTTTTACTCAGCGGACTCCCTCCTCCATTTCTAAGTGAGCTGTTTCCTTACACTTGTAAGCCCAGTGGCCTGGCTCAGTTCTCACTGGCTTAGGTTCTTCTAGAACATGCAACACTATGAGACTCCTTGGAATGTTGCCTCACATCATTTTTCCTCTTTTTACCAGCTCGCAGACTCCTGTTTCCTCCTTTTCCTGTTTACATGTAAACGGGAGTCTTGTACAGCTCCTGCACTTTTTCTCACCCCACCCACAAAAAGGGGAGTCTTTGCACGACTTCTGTCTTCTCGTCCAGGTGTGTACCTTACTTTGCATGAAGAAGGCATGGAAAGGAGGTTGTTCTTTTCTTTTCTTTTTTTTTTTTTTCCAAAGATTTTATTTATTTACTTAACAGAAGGAGAGTGATCACAAGTAGGTAGAGCAGCAGGCAGAGAGAAAGAGGGGGAAGCAGGCTCTCCACTGAGCAGAGAGCCCGATGCAGGACTTGATCCCAGGACCCTGAGATCATGACCTAAGCCAAAGGCAGAGGCCCAACCCACTGAGCCACCCAGGAGCCCCAGGGAGTTTGTTCTTAATGTCATTTAGGTGAGTTGTAAAAATGCAAGGAATAGAATGAGAAGAACATTCCCTGGGTTGGAGCTGTGCAACCAGGGGACTCTGAACTCAACTACAGTTCACCGTTTCACAGTGTTTCAGCAGTCACTTCCAGGAACCAACCTATCAGTATCATCACCCCTGACAGGTCTGACTTGAGGGTCAGTTCCATATTCCCAAATGCTTGCTGGGTATTTTCACCTGGGTGACCTGCCAATTCCTGAGGTCAATACTGAACTCAGAACTTTCAACGGTCATCTTTAGCTTCTATAGTCTAAATCTTTCCTGGATACATTACACAAGCTTTTTCAGGTTAACAGAATCAATTTTAAAAGTTAGTACTTCATTGGTTTTGTAAAGAAAAAAACATTCTTTGCCTAGGTTGTGACTGTTGAATCTGGGATCAAATTTTTGTTTAATTAGTTAGCTAATTAATTCCATGCTTAGTGCCGAGATTATGCTGTGGGTTCTATTTGTGTCTACATCGGAGTTAATGAAAAAGCTAGATTATCCAATTAAGTAGTAATAGAGAAACCAGTGAATAGAGATTCTGCTGTCAAATTCTGAATTAACAAATTGTTCTACTCATTCAATTTCTGATTCCCATTTTTAAAAGCCAACACAAATCTCTTATAAAATAAAAATATAATATGATTTTTTTGTGATAAATTATGGAAGTTATGTATGGTCACTGTAGAAAAATCACAAATGTGAGACAAGTACAAAGAAGTAAATTAAAATCATTCATAATCCTAGAAGCAAGAGAAAGCCACTGTTATTTTGGTGCTTATCCATATAGCTTCTAGGCATTTTCCTTTTTTCAAAAAATAAGATCTTTTTGTTCATCTTCCTTTGTAGTCTACATAGTTCTCTTGACTGCAGAACATGAACGTTTTTGTGTATGATTTCATTTGGCAACCTCACTCTCAATGCCTGCATGAGGTTCCATTATAAACATATATCATAATTATTTAACTGATCTCCTGTTGTTAAACAGTTACAGTTTATTTTCCAATTTGTTATACTGTTGATCAGTATCACGATGAACTTCTTTGTCATTTCTGCCCACTTTCATGGATATTTTAGAATAATGCATTAAAAGTGAAATTGTTGGATCAAAGGACTTGAGAACATTTATGCTTTTGATAAATATGCCTAAAGCTACCCAGAAAAACTGAACCAATTAAATTATCTTCAAAATAGCTTACAGTGGTGTTTACCCACAGCACTGTCAACCACTGGATCTCTTAGTTTTGGGAAAAAGGAAACTTTATGGGTAAAAGTAATTATTTTTTAAATTTGTATTTCTTCAGTTAGTAGTGAAGTTGATAATTTTCTTATACTTTTTTGTGCTCGTAGTCCTTTTCTTTGTTTCTTTGTTTGTTTTTCTGTTTTAGTTAACGGTGCCTTCATATACCTTGGGCATTCTTCTGTTTCTCTTACATTCTAGTAATGAAATAAGGATTTAAAGCTTCAAAATATCACCTAGTTTACAAAAATTATCCCTAGTTTGCTTTGTATTGCTTTGCCTTTACATTTTGTCTTTTAATTTGTGAATTACTTTTTGTGGAATTTTTTTTAAATAATGTCAAATTTATTTTTACTTTCTTTTTTTAGATTCTGCCTCTTTCAGAAAAATTTATTCTTACCCAACTGACTTCGTACCTTTACTAGTGTTCCCTTTAAAAAAAAAAAATAGTAGTCAGGGGTGTTTATGAACTTTCTGTTCTGTTTTACTGACATGCCAGTTTCCATATCAATAAAATGTTGTATTAGTTATTTTTTATTATTTTTTTAAATTTGGCAAAATTACCTCTTAGTGTCTCTCAAGGAGTCTCTTTACAAAAATTCATAATAACTTGAGTTATTTTCCAATTTTAAAAAATAATTTTCTACCTTTGAATTTGCATTAATTTAATTTGGAAATAATGTATACCTATAAAATATTAGTATTCTATCTGGAAATATGGTATCTCTATTTTTTAAAACTATTTTTGATTCCCTTGAGATTTTTAGAAATGTATGGATTGTATACACTCCATGAGGTTTTTCAAAATGTGGGTATTTTATACTTTGGGTTGCGGTTTTGAATGTCATCCTTGCAAACTTTTAATTATTGAACATAAGGAAACTTCTTTCATAATTTATTTTGGAAATACTCTACTTACTGAATCCTTCATTAGGATTAATTTTTTTAGTTGATCCTATGTTTTTAGAGTACACAACCATGTCACATGTAAATTATAAAATAGCTTCTTTTGCCTGATATTTACAGTGTTTATTTAATTTTATCGGATTGTGTTCACTAATACAAATAACAATGAAAAAAAAATCTTGACCCCTTCTCAGTTTAATGGGCCACAGAGGGTTATTATCATATATGATAATGTTAGTAGTCAGTTTGAGATAGTATGCTACTATTCTTAATTCATAAGATCTTTTAAAAATCATTAGGAACAGGTGTTAAATTTTATGTATTGAGATAGTGATTAAATGGATAAGTTCTCTAATATTACAATATTCTTACATTTCAGGATCAATCTTTATTACATTGTATTTTTATTACACTACTAGATTTTATCTATAGTACTTTTAATCTTATTTATCCAATAGAATAATTCAGTAACATGGTTTATAAATGGAATGTGTAACATGAATTAACAGGAAAAAATGCAGGTAATACTTTCATTTTCTCAAAACTCCACATAAATTTCTACATAATTTAAACAAAGTTTACAAAATTACCTTATGTAATACTTCTCAAGAAAGTAACATATAATAGCATATATTCAGAAATGAATTAGGCCAAGCAAAATGGCACTCCTTTGCTACCTTTTACGGAAAATGACTTTCCTTAATGACTAACTCAGAAATCGCTACTCATCCCTCACATTCATTGTGATTTTGAACCCCTCCCAATTGTACAGTCTAACAAAAAGGAAAAATGAATTCTAACCATACTATCATAAACAAGAAGGGTTAAGTCACTCAGCATTATGCTCTGAGTGATACTTAACATCATGGTAAACAGAAACACACACTCAGTCACATTGTCTCTTGAGACAATGGTAATCAGCCAAGAGATCTATTTTTAGTAAAATACTGTTTTCAATCTAGTCATCTTCTACTCCAAAACAATTTATCACTTGTTGCCGGATGCACAAAGCCAAAGCAAAAATATTGGAGCCCCCCCACCAAAAATCTGGATTTTTCAAACAAAAATAAGATTCACGTTCAATAGATCTTCCCATGACAATAAGTAAGCATATGTCTTTGAACAGGAGTAGCCTTCTGAAGTATCATATCCGGTTCCAGGAACGGTATTTAATAGGATGTGGAAATTTTACAGTTGACCTTTAAAGTGGTACTGCGTTAAAAAGGAAGAAGTTCAAAAGGGGTAAAGTGTTACATTCCATTAGTGACTGGAAATTTCAGGCAAGAATAAGCAAGGCGAACTCATGGCAAGGTTTCAAATACGTGCACGTGGCTAAACCAGTAACAACAAATTTTGACAATCATACACTGCACATTTCTGAAATGCCCTTTCCTGCTGTTTTCTTGTTGCTATCCACCTTCTGGCTCACTCTCACGTGCTCCTTAAAATTCAGCCTTGGGTAAGACAAACCAGGTTGGAAAGCTGTTTGGTAGTACCTGTGAAAGCTGGCCATTCCCACCACCTGCGACCAGTGGCATGTCAAGCTGGCTCCCATCAGCTCATTCACTGATTGTACCCATCTCTTCTCCTCTTGTTCTTCAAGCTCATGACTGCTCTTAACTCAGCAATACCACTGTGATGTACATGCCCGGCAGACGTGCTTTCATAGGTGCGACGTAGATGTACACCAGAAAACCCATAGCAGCACCATTAATAACAGCTCCAAACTGGGAACCATCCCAATGCCCATTACAGTATAATGGGATAAATACGTGTAGGAATATTCATACAATGGAATGTAACATAGCAGCAAGAATGACAACGCATTTGACAGTATGGATGAGTCTTCCAAACACTGTATGGAGAGAAAGAGTCCAGACACAAAGGAATACACATGCTGCCTGTTTCCACTGATATAAAAGTACAAAGAAGCTCATCTATGCTGTGAAAAGCAAAGAGATCATCTTTGCAGGCAGAGAAGGGCCTTAACACATGGAAGAGAGCAGGAGGGGAGGACAAGGCTAAGGTTGGAGGGAATATGAGGACCTTGGGGATGCTGAAAACGTCTTTTTTCTTAATCGGGCTATCAGAGTGATAGTAATACGGACGTGTTCCACTTATGAAAAGTCACTGCGGTATACATTCAGGAGCTATGTGCTTTTCTAACTGTATTTTATATTGCAACAGAAAGTTAAAAAGAAAAAGAAAACAAGAAAAAAGCTTAGCCAGACATCAATTTCTGGAAGGTGTTTCTCCTATCACCAATACTGGTCCACCTAACCAAAAAGTGGTGAGACTTTAAATACAAGTGTAAACTGTATTTAAAAAAAAAAAAAAAAGTGACCTGTGTGGTGCCTGACATGAAGTACACCCTTACAAAAGAGTATTTATTCTCATCATCATTCTCTGACTGCCCTTTATCTATGTTACCATATCACTTGTATATTCATTCCCCACTGTACTGTAATCACGTTTTTGCTTCATTTCCATTCCCACGGGATGACCAGCAGCATGAAGCATGGGACAACATCTTAATTATACCCACAGGGGCTAGAACAGAGTGGACACCTAATAAATATTTGATGTGATTGAATAAAAGTCTGTCACAAAGCTCCATAAATCTGTGATTAGCAGTGTCCCAGGTGACTTGGTGGTCATTCTCTGAGACCATCTAAGTGACCATGTGATTGAGTTACAAAGGAAGCTAAAAGCAGTTTCCCAGGGCCAAGAATGTGCTAAGGCTGAGGCAGGCATCTGCTGGAGTGGGAGAGAGAGTTCATACTTCGTGGTGAAGAAATGTATAATGTTTCCTTAAAATACTCACCTGAGATCCTTTGGATCTCAAAGTGAACTCCCATGTTCACTGTAGCATTCTTTACAAAAGCCAAGGTATGTAAGCAACTTAAATGTCCACTGACAGATGAATGGATAAAGGATATGTTACACACACACACGTGCACAGTGAAATATTACTTGGTCTTCAAAAAGAAGAAAATCCTTCCATCTTCAGCAACATAGATGAAACTGGGGTGCATTGTGGGTGAAGTAAGTTAGACACAGAAAGACAAATATTGTGTGATCTCACTTATGTGTAGAATCTTTAAAAAAAAAATAAAAAGTCAACTCATAGAAACAGGAGAATAGAATGATGGTTACCAGAAGCTGGAGGGTGGCAGGAAAGTAGAGATTAAAATTAAAAAAAAAACAACAACAACTAGCAAGTAGAATGATGCATGCCAGGGGCTGGGTGGAGGGGATATTGGTGAATTGTTATTAATGGGTACAGAATTTCCATTTTGCAAAATGGGAAGTATTCTAGAGATGAATAGATGGTAGTGATGATTGCACAACAGTATGAATGTACTTATACTACTGAACTTAGAGTTAATTTTTTGTTATGTGTATCCTACCATACACACACACACACACACATACACACAAAGTATATCCACATTTCCATTTAGAGAAGACCATAGTATCATGGCAGCCTTGGAGAGAAATACCAGCATAATGTGCTGGATGGACAACACAGTACATCTGCTGGGATCAAAGGTGGGTGAGGTTCTAGGAAGGCCATGCCAAAAGCGTTGAACCAAAATGGAAAAGGGACTAAACCATCTTACTGGCAGTCCAAAACAAGAGATGGATGATGCCTTGACAATTAGACCCTGGCATAAAGAAACACATGGAGAACTTCTGGGTAGAAATGATTGCCAGCATGAAGGACAAATATAATGAGATAGAGATTTTCAGAATGTGGAGAGGGGTACTCATTCATCTGAGAGGATTCCAGAAAGAAGAGTGAAGCAGAAAAGCAGACCCCAAAGCTGCTGAGGACCTGCCATATAACTTCTGGATCCTTTGTACTTGGCTGATGAGTACCGCAGAGCCAAGCTGGGTCACCATTCCCATAACACTCTCTGGTGCCAGAGGACTTTTTGGTAGGGACCAGACTAGAAAGCATATGGCTTTCTACCTTGAGCTGCACTGTCCTGTAACTCTGCATTTAATGGCTATAATTAATGGAGCCTCAAAACTGTGTGTTCATCTAGGACACTAATAAAGACCAGAGCAGGACTTAACAAAAACACCTGCATGTAGATAAAACGGGGAGGCTGGAATGCAGAATCATTCAACTTTCCTCCAAATTCTAAAATCCTTCACTGACAGCTAGTTCAAACCATGATAGATTTGGAAACTCTGAATCTTGGTTAAAATAATCAAAATTAGCATCACAGGGACACTGTCACCTTGGATTCACTCCCAGACAGACTTTAGCTCAGAAGGCTGATGATTTTTGTCAGTCTACTATGGATCAACCCACCAAGCCAGCTGATCACAGAAGACATGGCCATTGTCCTTTCTGTGGGGCCCTTCCTCCTGAACAGTAGTTTCACACAGCAAGTAAAATCTGATGCAAGAACATTTTGCTTAGTGTGCAAAGAAACAGAATGTAATAAAGAAAAAAAGAACAAAAGAAGGAAGCAAGGAATGGAAACATCTGACGATGACAGATTTTCCAGACAAATATTCATTCACCATTTGTGCCAACACAGTGCCATTTGAGGGCACAAACTATTTGTAGTTCTGTAGATTCAGTGTTTCATAAATCTTAAGAGACTCCCCTTATAGAGTGTGAAAGGCTAAAATAATGGTTCTCAACCACTGGGGATTTTACTCCCATTCAATAATGTCTGAGGATATTTTCTGATGGTTGCAACTTGGTGTGTGACTGGCATCCAGAGAGGAGAGGTCAGGAATACTGCCAAATATCCTACAATGTACAGAACAGCTCCCTACTTCCCCGACAAAGAATTATCTGGCCCCAAATGTCAAGAGTGCTGGAGCTGAGAAATGATGATCTTAAGAGAGAGAATAAATCAATAATGACAAACAGTGTACCACGTGCCCTTATAGGCTTCTATCTAAGTAATGAAAGGGGACAATCCAAAGTGTGTGTGTGCATGTGTGTGTGTGATGTATGAATAGTTTTGCAAAAAAACTTTTTGGAGCAGCTGACCCATAAGATGAATTTTGACACAGACGTGAGTTGAAAAATATCGGGAGGTAGGTAGGGAGATGGGAAGGGAATGAATTGTGTTTAAGACAAAGGAACAGCAGGCATGAAGGCACATAGAAACTAAATTACATGATCACTCATTAGAGAGAAGGGTCAACTTGAGTCACCATGGGATTTGAAGTTTGAGAGCCAGATAGGGGCTAGATGATGCCGAACAATGGATGCTAACTGAAGAATTTAGATCGGCATTGTCCAATCAAACTTTTTTCAGTGAAAAAAATGTTCTATAGCCTCAGTTTCCAATATGGTAGCCACTAGCCTCATGTGACCATTGAGTACTTGACATGTGGCTAGGGAGTTTGAGGAAATAATTTTTTTCCATTTAAGTTGATTTTACTTGATTTAAATTTAAATAGCAATATGTAATCAGTGGTTACCATTTTGGAGAGAGTTAATCTAGACATCTATGGTAAGACAAGAGAGGAGGTTGGTCAGATTTAGACTTTAGATGGCCCTGGAAACATCTTGGATATGGCTTTTAAGTGTTTTTTTTTTTTTTTTAATGGTAGGGTTTTGTTTGTTTTTAAGATTTATTTATTTATGTTGTCGGAGATGGTACAGAGGGAGATGAAGCCAGAGAGTCTTGAGCAGACTCTTGACTGAGCACAGAGCTAACGTGGGGTTTGATCCCACGACACTGAGATCATGACCTAAGCCGAAATCAAGAGTCGGTTGCTTAACAGAGTCTGTTGCTGAGCCACCTGGGAGACCAATCTAAGTTTAAAGTACATATGATTCATCTGGGAATCTTACCAATCTTACTAAAATGCAGGTTCTGTTGCGCCTCGGATTCAACATTTCTAAGGAGCTCCCAAATGAGACCGGCACTGCTGGTCCATGGGCAACTCTTCAGTAGCAAGGATCTATAGCAACATTGTCGAACAGAGCTTTCCATGATGCTGGAAATGTTCTCTATCTGCAATGTCAGTGCAGTGACCACTAGCCACTGCAATGTCAATGCAGTGACCACTGGCCACAAATGGTAACTGACTCTCTCAAATGTGGTTCATGCAACTGAGGAAGTAGCATTTTAAAAGAGGTTTCATTTATTTATTTGAGGAAATGAGAGAGAGTGAGCTTGGGGGGCGGGGGCAGACAGAGAAGCAGGCTCTCTGCTGAACAGGGAGCCCTACATATGACTCCATCCCAGAACCCTGGGATCACAAACGGAGTCAAAGTCAGATGCTTAACCGACTGAGCTACCCAGGCACCCCAAGGAAGTAATTTTTTAAATTACTTGAATTTAATTTCAATTAATTTAAATTTAAATTTGAAAAACTACATGGGCTAGTGGTTACACACTGCATTATGCAGCTCTAGAGCACTGCTACCCAAAAGATATCAAGATATTTTACCAGTCCACAAAGAAGTCAATACAGAAGTGAGTAAAAATATAGAAATTTTATAACAGATTGAGAGAGCAATTAAGTCTTGTAACCTCATAATTTAAAAAAAAGGATTCCTATTTTGCATGTTTTTTATTTAATTTTCCTAGTAATTCATTTGTATTACATTTTATAAAAATATTGACAGATGATGGATTGAGGGAAAAATGGGTTTTCTCCTCTGAGAATTTGTGAAGGACTGCCTAGAGGACAAATGGGAAGGTAAGGATGCAAGCAGAAGGCAACAAGATATGCTAGGAGACCATGCCAGTAATCCAGGTGGACCATGGGGACAGAGAGGAAGCAATGGACAAAATCCACAAGATCTGGTGACAGAGCAGATGTGTGTGTGTGCTTGCACCAGGAATCAACACTGGTCATTAACCCTGACATCTGGTTGCTGGAGCAGAAATACCGGTCAATTGTCATTCACCTTTGCTCTTATTTTTCGTATTTTCTAAGTCTCAGGCCATTTATCATTAGAAAAACACTTCACTCATAAGAGATGGAGCAGACTTAGTTTGATTTACTCAACTTAAGATACACTTCATTAGAATTATTGCTTTTAAAATGGCATTGTCAGAGATCAGCAGACATATTTTTAAATAAGATATGGGGTACCACTAGCCTCCTCCTTCTATTAGTAAGTCATCTTTTTGAATGGGTTGTTCCAGGAAGGTTCACATTTCATATACTGAATTTTAATTTTTGTGGGTGTTAAAAATCAAAGTGACCATTTCTGACTCTCCTTCAGAAATCTTTGGTGCCCACTTCATTTGAGTCCTACACTTTCATGTTTATCGCACAGCTTCCCGTTTTCTTTCTTGACTTCCCAACCCTGCATAATGATGTGCTGTTCTTAAAGTGTGGCTATATCGACCGTAAACTAAAAAGCAATTTGAAATTGTGTGTGTTAGGCACAGGGAAGGCAGAATTGGAGCTATGTTGTCAGATAACTAAAATGTACTCCCTAAGAATAGAGCTACGTTAGGCAGCCAAAAGTGCACCATTCTATGAGTTTAATTTATTTATTATTTTCTTTTTCTCTTAAAATGATCTGGAAGCTTTCCCATATAGGACCTTGGATTGCCTAGACCTGCATTGCTCAATATGGCAGCCACTAGTCCTGAAATGTGGCTGGTCCAAACTGAGATGTGCTGTTAAGTGTCAAATAAAAATACCAGAATTCAAAGAATCTATGCCCCAAAAAAGAAAAAATTAAAATATCTCAAAAATTTTTATACTGATTCTATGTTGAAATGATACTCTTTTGGATGTATGGAGTTAAGTAAAAACATTTTTTAAATTAGTTTTCCTATCTCTTTTAATTTTTCCAGAATGTAGCAAATAGGACACTCAACATTACCTATGTACATTTCAAGGATCAATCCTGGAAGACTGAAAAACACTTTTTGCAACACGCCACAGATAAAGAAGTAGGAGGTTATGATGTAAAGATAGAAATAAAAGAACTCAGAGTCCTGGTAACTCCTCCAGGCAAAACCCAAAAATATGGAAAAAGCACTCAACTATAGTGCAAGGATTCCAAAACCACTACAACTGGTCCCCTACTTCTCTCCATGGGTGTGGTATAAGCTCAGCTGTCGTAGCGACAGCATGTTCAGCCTGACTCAGAAGCAATACAGTGTTAAAGCTGAGGGAGATGCCAGGCCTAAGGGTGGCCTCATGACCACTGTAGAGAGTGAAGAGAAAGCAGCCATAAGTCCCAAGCAGACTCCCCACTGAGCATGGAGCCTAATGTGGGGCTCAATCTCGCCACCCCATGAGATCATGATCTAGCCAACTGAACCACCCAGCCACCCCAAGGACTGAGAGATATTTAAATGGAAACGTTATGGAATGCCACAGTAGCTCAACGGGGAGTCTGCATGGGATTTTCTCTTTCCCTCTTCCTCTGCCCCTCTCCCTCCTTGCTCTATCCAAAATAAATAGATAAATCTTTCTAAAAAATGGAAACATCAAACATTTTCTGTGGTCAGAATATTAGGAGCTTGATAATACGATAAAATAGAAAAGAAAAAGCATTTGAACAAACATCTGATTTGTGTCAGCTTTACTGTTACATTTATAAAGTCACTCTCCAGCCCCACTGGCAGAAGTGAGGATTTGAGAGTGAGAACACTTTCGCTTTCTCTATACAGCTCTTTTCCAGGAACATTCTCAGGTCTTAGCGATGAACTTCTTCACACAAGCTGAGCTAAGATGGCCCATTGTGCTTGTCTTTTTGCAGATCAGTCAAAGAAGTAAAGCGGCAAAAAGACAGATTAAGCTAAAAGTTCACCTACAAAGCACTAAAGGGATTGGAAGTATGCCAAGACACAAGATGTCAGGAAATTAAAAGGCTATCCCAATTTTTAGAATTCTAAGGTACTGTAAATGCCAACAATAGATCTAATTTGAAAATATGCAGACTTTTTCTTTCTTTCTAGGTGTCACAAAGAATCACACTCCCACTCAAATATCTGACAAACTTGGTCCCCAACCTTACAACTGGTCATTTAAAAGAAGGTTGTGCATACTTTGTTCAGACTTTCTTGTGAACTGGGAAAAGAAATCATTCTGAGACGATGGGGAAATATTGATTCCTGACAAGATATTGATATGACATATTTACTTTAATATTTAGTTGTGACTAGGGTGCCTGGGTATCTCAGGTGGTTGAGCATCCAACTCTTGATTCCCACTGAAGTCGTAAACTCAGGATAGTGGGATCGAGCCCCATGTTAGGCTTCTCCATGTCCTGTTCTTGAGATTTTCTCTACCTTTCTGTCTGCCTGCTCCCCTAAAATAAATAAATAAATCTTTTAAAAAATATTTAGTTGTGAAAAAAAGAATCATTTCCTGGTCAAGATATATACTGAACTATTTATTGGTAAAATGACACAATGTTTGGGGAAAATCATCCACTGCTTCAGGGTCAGCAGGAATTTGGTGAGTATTTTAATGAAAGTATTTATGGATTAGGATGGTCTTACATCATTACCTCATTTTATATAATTTACGTCATTACAGATGGCAGACGTCTTCTATACCCTCACTGTACTTTCTCTTCCTTTTGTAAGTTTGAAATTTTCCACAATAAAGGCTTTTTAAAAATTTTATTTATTTATTTGACAGACAGAGATCACAAGTAGGCAGAGAGGCAGGCAGAGAGAGAGGGGGAAGCAGCCTCCCTGCCAAGCCCAATGTGGAGCTCGATTCCACGACCCTGGGATCATGACCTGAGCCAAAGGCAGAGGCTTTAACCCACTGAGCCACCCAGGCACCTCTCCACAATAAAGTTTTTTAAATGAATATCACAGACATGATGCTGAGCTGAAGAAACTGACATAAGGGAGTACATACTGCACAATTCCATGATTATAAAATTTAAAAAAAAAAAGGCAAAACTAATCCAATGTATGAGAAGTCAGTAGTATGGTTACCTTGGGTGAAGACAGATAATGAACAGAAGGAACATGGATGTGTTTTGGATGTTGCTTGCAATGTCCTATTTCTCGATCTGGGCAATGATTACAAAGGCTTGTTCAGTTTATGAAAATTATTTTGAATTATATACTTACTATCTGTATATTCTTCTATATGAAAAACTCCAATAAAAAACTATTTTTTAAGTTTTTTTTTTAAAGCTGATGTATTGAGTGTTCTATGAAACTCATTAATTTATACATTTTTGGTTTATGCCTTGTTATGTGCACTTTCTTTTTAACAATAAAATGATTTAAAAATATATTTCAAATATCTCAACCCAGCAACACCTCTATGAAAATAATGCAGCTTAGAAATTATTAGTCAGGGGCACCTGGGTGGCTCAGTGGGTGAAGCTTCCGCCTTCAGCTCAGGTCACGATCTCAGGGTCCTGGGATCGAGCCCCACATGGGGGCTCTCTGCTCAGCAGAGAGTCAGCTCCCCCGCCACGCCTGCCTCTCTGCCTACTTGTGATCTCTGTCAAATAAATAAATAAAACCTTTAAAAACATTATTAGTCATTAACAAAATGCTTTCATTTTCTGGTCTCGTCTATTCTTAATAATAATAGCATTTACTGAAGACATACTGGATGCTGATTGAATCTCTAATCCTCTAACCTCCCTCCCCAAAAGATAGGTTATCATTTCTAATTTATGCAAAAGAAATTTGTGGTTCAAGGAATTAAGTGACTTGCCCAAAGTCACAGAGTTAATCAGCCAGAATTCAAATCCACACCTACTCAGCTCAAAAGCCTATGTGAATATTTCCATGTCACCATGATGATTTCTAAACAAGCATCCAATGCATGTGCAAACTAAGTTACATGTTTATTTTACATGAAGCAGGCTGTTTGTTTAAATTTTGGCTTCTGTCATTAACCAAAATAACTCAAAAAGAAAGTAATTTGAAATTGTAAACAACTGTTTACTTTTAAAAAATTCCATTAATCTCACACATGCCAAGTCTCACTAATTCACGTACTGATTTTACTCCTCTTGTGCTTTCTAAAGCTTGCCTTTGCCTCCCTCCAAGCAAGTATGTTAGGGATGATGCCGACTCTTCTACCTAAACTTCGGGCATACGTCAACCTGAAGAAAGGGAGCTCTTTGAATCAGGCTGGGAAAAGTCATTTTCAAAACTATTACCATAACAACTTCTTAAAAAGAGGTTTAATCTACATGCATGTGTCTGATTTGAGTCACTGTTAAGAATGTATGATCTTTCTAGATTGTACAAGTATTTGGCTGGATGTTTATATACCCAGAACATAATTCTTTCCCATGGAATTTAACCAAGATTTTATTCCCTGGGAAATACAGAGAACTGGACTTAATTCAACAAAAGCAATCGCGCACAGTAAAACAAATTTAATGTTCAACTGCTGAATTTCAAACTTTGATAGACATTGCAATCAATGGTAAGCATTCTTCTATTTTCTTAAAAATAAAATTTAAAAAGGAAGAAAGAGAGAGTTAAATGTCAGTGTTGGGACTCTACCAAGCCTTCAGGCTTGACTGTTCAATTTGGGTTCCTCCAAATAGCTAGCTTCCAGGGTATTTGCCAATGTGATGGTAAGAATGAGTCTTTAAGTCTTGCTTAGCAAGGAGCGGTCTTACAGCCTGCTTTAAATAGAGTTGTGAGACAACATAAATGTTCAAAGAAGGCCTGGGTCTGGGCAACTTATTTGAAGAAAACATTCCCTGAAAGGGCAAGACTCCTTAGAACGGCACTATGGCTCCTATAACAGAAATGGAACCAAGTCCTTATATGAGCCATAAACAAGGAAGCATAATGATGATGGAACAGACAAGAACTCCCTTTAAAAGAGGCACTGCTCAGAACTACAGTAATTTTTGAATATTAATTTATCAGTGGATGCTCAATCACTGTAACGGGATAAAATCGTTTTATTTGGAATAGCTAATAAATACTGAGCTATATACATCACTCATGAGTAAAATGGTGATTTAACTAATCAAACACAACAGTCATAGTAGATTTACATAAAATCCTGGTCACACATACTTACTGGATAGTTGGACAGTATATCTTTAAACAAACAAATAATAACCCTCAGGTAGAGACTATAAAGAAAGGATTGGATTTCTTTCACAGAGAATGCTAACGTAACAAAGGTTGAGAAAGCATATGTATTTCTATCTGATTACAACATTAAAGATGCATGTTGAAATAAATTATTAAAAATAATATCAATTTAAGCAGTATTTTAAAACTTAACACACATACACCTGGAGTTCCTAGAAGAAAAGAAAGGGGGACAGAAGATATTTAAAGATTAATGGTCAAGTTTTTGCCAAATTTGGTGAAAGATATGAGTTTACAGATTGAAGAAGCTCAGCAGAACTCAAATAGAATAAATACAAAGAAAAACAAAGAAAATCTGGACACATCTTGTATAAATGTTAAAAACCAAAGATAAAGAAAAATCTTGAAAGCTGCTAGAATGTACGATTTCCCTTCTGATGAACCGTGATTTGAATGACCGCTGTGGGGACAAGAAGTAGATAAATATCTGTAAAGTGTTAAAAAGAAACAAATACGTTCACCCTAGAATTCTAGACCCTGAAAAAAATATCATTCAACAATGACGGTAAGTCATTTTCAAAGCCTAAAACTAAGAGAATTTTTCTCTAGCAGTCCTGTTCTACAGCAATCCTTAAGGAAAATCTTCAGGCTGAAGGGAAATTACAGAAGATGGAAATTCAAATCTTCAGGAATGAATACTGAGCACTGGAAGTGGTAATATGGGGGTAATTTTTTAAAATGGTTTTCTTCTTAATTTCTTAAAAACGCATTATATTTTTAAAAGCAAAATAATGACACTGTCTTGTAAAGTTTGAAATGTATGTAGATATAATCAACATACAACTACTATGGAGCCAAGAATGAGGTATATGGGTCTATGTGTTTGCAGGCTTTCTGTATGATCTGGTGCAGGAGTAATGCTCCTTTGAAAACTTTCATAATAAGCTGTTGGAAAAATAACAGAAAGTCAAGACTAAATTTCCAGATATTTGATCTTTCCACTTCAATTCAGTCTAACAAAGTATGCAAGCAGATATTTAGAAAGTGTAATTAAATACACAAGCTTATGGAATATAGATTTTTTTCAGGTCTCTTTAAATATTGAAACTCTTGGGGGCGCTTGGGTGGCTCAGTGGGTTACGCATCTGCATTCAACTTGGGTCATGATCCTGGGGTCCTGAGATTGAGCCCCTTCCTGCTCAACAGGGAGTCTGCTTCTCCCTCTCCCTCTGCCCTCCCCACCCACCACTAGTGCTCCCTCTCTCTCTCTCTATCTCTCTCTCTCTCAAAATAAAGAAAATCTTTAAAAATTATAATAGGTAAATATTGAAACTTTGTGAATTTTAACTTTGACCTTGAATGTTCTCTGAACATTTTTCATAATACTTATTTCATTAAGACAGTTGGGTTGTTATTTGAGATTTTAGACCAAAGGAAGGACTGTTCATTGATTAGGGACAGGAGAGCCCAGCCTGAGCTCAAGGAAGACAGCAACTTGCATAAGGATGGTATGGACAGCTCGTCTCTCAATCAAATACACTGGCAAAGAGTCAGTCTAGAATCTTTGCATGATAACTAAAATTTACCTCGCCTTTATTTTGAAATGTAAACCGGGTCTATAAGGCAATTGTGAGCCTCAAGAGCTTTTTTCAAATTCTTCATAACTTTCTGTTTCTGGGTTCTTATCAAATAGTGGCAAAGTGTTGTAGTTATTTAAAAAAAAAAAAAAAAGGAAAAGATATCTATAATTGGAATGGAAGCCAGCCAAAAAAGTTAATTGACCAGTTCTGGTAACTATCATTATGACAAGGGTGAATTCAGATGCTTTCAGGGAGACATGGTCAAGAATCCTGAATCATTTATGGGTGGAAAAAGAAATCTCTTTGGAATTGGACCATGGTTGAGTCAAGTTACCTAGTCTATACAGTCTATAGTCATAACCAGTAGCCTTTAGAAGGTATTATTCCAAGTTACATGTACACATATATCCCAAGCTACAGGTACTACCTTCTGTAATCTTCAAATAAATAAACAGAATACAGCTACTATCACCTGGACTTTTAGCTGGGAAGTGGGGTGTTCTCAAGCTCCCAGGGTCACCAATAGTGGAACAAGGATATCACTTATGTCTCAAAAGTGCATGCTTTTAAACCTTATGCTACTTGCCTCTCTTTCCATAAAGAAGGTCTGGCCAAAAGTAATGATGCCAGGACACCAGGCAAATTTCCAGAAGCATTATTTCATTTCTTATCCCATCCCTTTCTTCAAGAGGAAAAGACAATTATCTCTAGTGATAGATTCTTCGGGCTGTTACAACAAAGTACCATATACTGGATAGTTTTAAATGGCAGAAGTTCTGGACGCTATTGATGTAAAACCAAGGTGTAAGAGAACCATGTTCCTGTAAAGGTGCTAGGGAAGAATCCTTCCTAACTTCTTACTAGCTTCTGAGGGCCCTTCACAGTCCTTGGCACCTTGGCTTATGACTACATAAAGCCAATCTCTGCCTCCATCTTTACCTGGGCTGCTTCTCTGTGGGACCTTTCTTCTTTCTATAAAGACACCAGTCATTGGATTTAGGGCCCATCCTAATCCAGTATGACCTCATCTTAACAAATTACATCTGTCAAAAACAGAAATAAAACCGTATTTCTAACTAAGGTTACATTCTGAGCTTCTAGGTTGTTGTGAATATTTGGACACTATTCAGACCACTATAACTTTCATGTATCATTATTCCCTACGAATAAACCCAAATCTAACTCCACACTCTTTGTGGGAATTATGAAAGTTTGCATTTGGCTAGGACTTTGTGGTTCTAACTTCTCACATTTGATTTTTTTTTTTCTTTTCTTCTTTTTTTTTTAAGAGCGGGAGAAAATGCAAGTCAGGGAGAGAAGACGGACAGAGACAGAGGGAGAGGGAGAATCTTAAGCAGGTTCCATGCCCAATGCAGAGCCCAACACAGAGCCGGCTCTATCTCAGGACCCTGAAATCATGACCTGCACTGAAATCAAGAGTTGGTTGCTTAACCCACTAAGCCACCAGGCAACCCTCTCTTTTGATCTTAAGAACAACTTTATAAAGGGACACCTGACTGGCTCAGACTGTAGAGCGTGCAACTCTTGATCTTGGGGTTGTAAGTTCAAGCTCCACGTTGGGTACTAACGAGATTACTTAAAAAAATAAAATAAAGGGGCACCTGGGTGGCTCAGTGGGTTAAAGCCTCTGCCTTCAGCTCAGGTCATGATCCCAGCGTCCTGGGATCAAGTCCCCCATCAGGCTCTCTGCTCAGCAAGGAGCCTGCTTTCTCCTCTCCCTCTCTCTCTCTCTCCCTGCCTACTTGTGATCTCTGTTAAATAAATAAATAAAATCTTTAAAAGTAATAATAACTTAAAATAAAATCTTTAAAAAAAAAACAACTTCATACATAATCAGGGCAAGCATTATTAACTGCAGTTTCTAGATGATGACACTGAGATTTTAAAGTCACTTATCCAAGTTCAAAACTCAGTTCAATGACATATCTGGAAGTGAAAACTAAAATGCATGTCTTCAACTCAGTTTACTTTCCCAAATCCACCAGCCCCCCACACAAAAGTTCACCCAATCATCAAAGACGCATTGCATTCCTGTTCTATGCTAGGCACTATTTTAGTTATCAGGGGCACAATGACATTCAAAATCGATTCCATGTCTGCCAATAGTTTGGAAACAAGAAGAAAAAAAAAAATCTGTGAAACTCTCAGATGGCTTAAGTTTGCTATATATACTTAAAAGTAGTAAGAATTTATCAAACTTATAAATGGGTTTGGACTTAAATTAGAAGCTAGCTTATGTATAGTGACTACATTCCATCAGAAAGACATGAACTTCTACCTTGTTTATAAAGGTTGAAAGAAAACTGTCAATACATAAAAAGAACTTGGCAAGCTAAAACTACACTCAATCCCTCATGTGACAGTCTGTGTCCATTTAATGACGACAGCAGCCACTGTCCAACTCCCAACAACCATCTGGCCCCACACCTCTGACTGACACTTGTCCCCGGGCACTTGCTTGAACCTGTGGTTCCCACACATATCAGTTCCAACTCTGTCACTGTCTAACAAATATTTGTAATAAAATAAAATCCACTGATCACATAACTTACCCATCCTGTGATACAATGTCTTTAAAACACAACATGCTGCCCCAATTTTAATACAAAGAAGTAAAAGGAAAGTAAATTGCTCTAAAAGTACATGCATTTCAATATATCAGTGTGTGGTCACAGCTTCACTGGAAGACATGGGAAGTCTCTGGATTCTTGTACAAATAAGGAAGAACCACAGTGAGTGCCTCAGGACTCGTGTACGTTGCCTCGGGACTCGTGTGCGGGGACTGGTGTACATTAGTGGCATTCTGAAACGGTGAATAATTCTTGGTAACGTTCTGAACAAAACAAAGTACAATCATCCTTCAATTTACAAGGCAGCTGCAGTCCTAGAAAATTCAGTGTATAATAAAACTCTGAATAACTACCTCTTGAAAGTACATGTACGATGGGGTTGTAAGTAGCTTCAGAACATTATAAACTGGGTTTGTTGGGGGGTTTTTCCCCCTCTACACAATTGTCTACTAGGAGATTTGAAACTTATGGAGGATGTGCTAGCCCCTTCCCACCATATTCCCCATCCAGTTCCCCAGAAACTTCTAAAGCAGATTCCATGGAATGGTACTACCCACCTTGAGACACACTGTTTCACGCACTCTGTCGTCTATTATATTCTGGATTTTCTCTCTTTAACTGTCTACTAATATCTACCAATCCTTTACCATGTGCCCAGACAGTCTATAAATATTAACTTATTTTTTAAAGATTTTGTTTATTTATTTGAGACACCGAAAGAGAAAGACAGAGAAAGAGAGAGAGAGCATGAGCAGGGGGAGGGGCAGAGGGAGAGGGAGACACAGACACCCTGCTGAGCAGGGAGCCCCATGAAGGACTCACTCCCAGGACCCTGTGATCATGACCTGAGCTGAAGGCAGATGCCCTACTGACAGGAGCTACCAAGGTACGCCAAAATATTATCTTAATTAATGTTCACAACAACTCCATGAAGTAGGTATTACTCTTTTACTCCCAGTTTATATAAGAGCAAACAGACATTTAAAAAACTTGTCCCAGACCACAGAGCTAGTAAGCACTCTCCGGGATCTGAACCCAGGTAGTACGGTTCTAGAATCAACACTCTACCTTACACCGAGTCTTCTCACTTTTAATGTGCATAGAGATGTTCGTCTCTAACATTCTCCTTAGGGATGCAGATGCTACTAATCTTTGCATTAGACGTGGAGTAGCAAGGTAACACACTGGATTCCCCACTGATGAAAACAAGGACGACACCTGCTCTACAAGGGCCTCGGATTAACAGTGGAGAGAAAGCCAAATATTGCTGAATGGGTGGATGAAAACGTGAATTAAAAATTCACTTCAGTACTCAGCCCAGCCCTTTCCAGTTCTCTTCTGGACCTTTAGCTCTATGCTCATTTCTTATTTCGGTAAGAAGTTTGAGGTCATTGATATCAAATTCTCATAAATTCCTTGTTATCTCCTTCAGGTTGCTGTACAGGTCCCCCCCATCTCTCCACCTGGACGTTTCTCTGTACTGTCCTTCTATCTGCTCTCTCATACTCAGGAGGAGATGGCATACTTCATCTCCCACCATTTTTCTTTCTTCTTGACTCAACCCTTTGTTCCTGTGAAATTTCCTTCTTGTCAACTAATGGATCAGCTTGTTTTCTCTTCCACTCTACCATCTTCTAACGCTCTGACCTTCTCTCTTCATCCCCACCGGCTTTGGAGACCCTATCCTAACACTAACCCTAGTTCCCTCATAGCTGAAGGGTCTTTACGAGGAATCAGATAACATATTTTGGCTTCTGTGTCAAGGTTCCAGCGGCTTTAAAATGAAAGTGTGGATAAGGGATATGTTCTGGAAATAACTGAGAATAATATCACCTTCAGTCAAGTGGATTAAAATGAAGGTTTGGGGGGCACCTGGGTGGCTTAGTGGGTTAAAGTCTCTGCCTTCAGCTCAGGTCAGGGTCTCAGGGTCCTGGAATCGAGCCCCACATCGGGCTCTCTGCTCAGCAGGGACCCTGCTTCCCCCTCTCTCTCTGCCCACCTCTCTGCCTACTTGTGATCTCTGTCTGCCAAATAAATAAATAAAATCTTTTAAAAAAATAAATAAAATGAAGGTTTGGAATGTAACACTGTGTACCAACTATACCTCAGTGAGAAAAAAATGTATCTCACAGCTACATCATATAGTCTCATACTATAAGCCTACAATTAATGATTGTTGGATAAATACATAGATATCAGTACAACAAAAATAAATAAAATAAAATAAAATAAAATAAAATAAATCAGGGTTTGGGAAAGGTAGATCAAGGCTTCACAGTAGCCACTCACCTTCAAGTAGACTGAAAGTATATGGAGAAAGAGAATAAGTCAAAGCACCTCAGCAGTGAGTCATACAGAGAGGGCACCTTTGGGAGAACAACTCTGAGGAGGCAGGAAAACAGTGGCCTATGGTATTAATTGTGTCACGTCAAGGAAACTGGTTGACATTACCATTTTGGTTGGTGAATTACCATTTGGTTTGGTTTATGAATGTTCCATCAGTCAACTTAGCTTCTATAAGCTAAGCTTCTAAGCAACACTGGTTTCTATACAGCCATAGTTGACAGCAAATATTTTGTGATTGCATACTGTAAGGGAAACAGTCTGAATTTCTCTGATGCTATATCATTTTGTGTGTGGTTCTGTAATTCAAGTTTAAATAGAAGTATTTGTGAGACCCCCTTCTCTGACCTCTTTGAGGGCAAGGATCTCCTACTTCCCAGGAAACTGCCTTGAGCTGGGTGGAAACCAGGAATCCTGATTAGATGTTTCTACATAAATATACCCGCTTTCTATCTTTACTCACAATTGTATTTTTAAGCTTGAATTTATTTCTGCATTCTGTCTCTGTTTTACAAGATCCTCTCAAACTGTAGAGGCCCAAGCAGAACACAGCAAACTTTGCTTTGGCTCTGTGGAAGAGAACTTGACAACTCCAGCCACCGTCCCTGATTCTTATTTGTCTCAAGTTGCAGGAACGAATCTTGCAGACTGGTGATCAGTCTGAGATCCATAATGCCTTTAGATCTGTACTCGTGCTCTATATTCTCTTCTAACTTCAAATTCCATATTGCTCAATAGCTTTGCTGAATTCTTTCTGTGACTACAAGTCCATGCACAAAGTATGGTGGGTGCTTTTAATCCCATTCTAAAGAAGTCTAAGTGAAAAACATACAGTTTACATAAAACTCTGCCAAGAACTCCCAAATATGGCAGTTCTTCAACTGTGAGAGACTTCCAGTTTTTCTGAACTTGTGTCCCCAAGTCCTATAATCATGTAAAATGTCAAAAGGGTCTTAAAATATCAGCTAATTTTAACAAACTCCTCAAAATCATATAAATAGCTTTTTAAAATAAAAAGAATAAAAAGAACTAAAGCAAGCTGAGCGTGGAATTATTAAGTGGCTAGAGTATCATCAAGTTAATTGTGCATAAAACGGAGATCTCTCTTACCTAAGGCATGTATACTACTCCCTTCTGTAAGTTACACATGTAAAAATTATATATATATATAAATACATACATATAAAATTTTAAATGGGGTAGGCTAATATTTTGTACTTTTCAAAGATCTTCGGGCTGCCTTTAAGGGTCATTCTGTGCAAGTTTTGGATCTAAGCCCAGAGCCCTTGGTCTGTATAACCAAAACAAAGCTGCTGATGGTCACTGAGCATCCAGTGAAGTCAAGTTTGTCAAGAGAGACCAAAAGCTCCCAATGTTCACATCCCAGCCGAAGCCTCAAACTGGGCTGCTTAAGGAGAGATCCAAATGGATTGCATAATCTATGGCTGGAGTGCTCCAAAGTGGGTAGAGAGGGCAAGGGGAGGGGGGAGGAAGCAGGGAACTGTCGGCTATTGGAAGGGAAAAAAATAAACTGGCCATTACTATCTTAAAAAACCAGACTGTTTCTCCTGATTGGCTATAATTCTGAACAATCCTATGTCCTGCTCAGTACGATGACTTTGCCACTTCTAATCTCTCAACAAATAGCAAAGATGTTCCCCAAACAACGTAGCTTCAAGGTCATCTAGGAATTGGTTTAACTCTTTTTTCTACTGTTAGCTATTTAAGTGAGCAGGCTTTTATGGCCTTCAGAGATTAACAAATTGATTCAGAAATGTAAGAAGCGAATCCGACTAAGGGGGTGCCTATGGGTTTGCTTTTATTTATAGGGTGGTGATAAGTGAGAGGAGAAAGGGCTCATGGGAGCTTTCAGGACATCAACAGGTCAGAAAAATAAAATAATCTTCTAAGTGGTCTCAAACCCACATGGTAGAACACACAGCTTTTGCATTAGGCCTCACTAAGCAAATTCATCTCAGTCCTGAAGAAGCTGAGGTAGGCTGGTTAAGGAAAAGACTTCCTTAGCCAGTGATAACACAGAGGAATTAGATGGTAAGAGACCTATTTCAGCAATAAGCACGAGATTTTCAAGTCAGCTTGGCTTTTCCTATAGTCTTAGCAGCCCCTCAGACATAACCCTCAAGCAAGAAAGTGCAAACAGCACCCTCCCCCCAATTTAGAAGTGGTGCCTAGCCCCTCCTGTTTCTGAGAAGAGAAAAAGAAAGTTAAATAGCACATTACCAAAACCACCATCCCCAAACCCATGATTGCTTAAGGGGCAACTCTTGGCCACATCAGAGAAAATCATCACATTAGGAAAGAATGAGGCTACATTAGTCCTTGAAACAAGACATTAGTCCCAACTGGAGGAAAAGCAAGGCTACAAAATGCAGTCCTTGGTATGTTTCAGTAGATTTTAATAAAGGAAGACAAAGTCACTTTCATCAGCACGTACTGAACCCATTTTTACTAAGTCATTATTCGTACATCATTCCTAGAACTGAAACACTGCACTTAAACCTGCCCTTTACTGAAACCCCCTTTGTTTAACTTTTGCTTTTTTAGCAGCCTTAATAGTGAAGATTTTTTAAACACTTGGGCTATTATCCTTCCTTTGGTTGAGTAGTTAAGGATTAAATTGTATGGAAACTGTTAGTTGTGGATGCGAAATTGGACCGGGACTCTCTGCTCAATAGGAAAATGACTTTATTAGTATTTCCTTCCAGAACTCCAGAAAATAACTGCATTGCTGAAGAGAACTACCTTCCAAAGAATTATGAACTGTTTATGTGGGTGAACGGTACAAGGTCAACAAAATCACAGCTTTTTAAAAATTTAAACATTCTTTTCATATTTTACTACAATTTATGTTAATGGAAAGCTAGCTGTGTTGCTTGCCTATGGACACACATACCCCATCACCACCTCTATTCGGCCTTTGCTTCAATCTTTCACCCCCTTAGATACAATGAAGATGTAATCAGATCTGACCAACAGGCCAGCTTGCTTCTAGCCCACATTCTTGCTCTACTTTGCACCAAACTTCACTGTGTATTCTAGGCTCGGCCACATGGCCTCCCTTCAGCTCCTCAAACTGGCTTTGCTCCCTCCTGCCACAGGGCCTTTGCACATTCAGTCTTCTCTGACTAAAAATCTCTTTTTCCCAGCCCACCTGCTATACCCACCACACTAGACAATTAGATCTTCTTTATCTTCAGAACTAGAATCACTTCCCAGTGGGCCCTCTCCTGAAGATCCTCTCTCCCTGCCACCTGCCACCGTCAGACTGTGCAGGTCCTTCTGTATTCACAGGTCTCCCTCAAATGGAAAATTCAGGTGCATTCCTGTAATTATCACCATCTTCATCTCTGACCACCTGACTGTAACCATAAAAGCAACTATGGAAGATAGTGCTTTTGTTCACTACTGCAGCCTCAGCCTTCAGTATAATCCTGGGCCCAATAAATTCTTTGGTGAATCAGTGAATACACTTTTATCACCATCAAGCGTTGAGATGATAGACTTCTCGAGTACCAGGAGGAAACATGGTATACAACCCAAAGGGCACCTGGGGAGGTTTTAACGAGTAGAGGAAGATACTCAACAAGGGAGAGACTTTGTTTTCCAAATTTCAAATTTGCAAAGAAATCTTAAAAATCCATCATGTCCATTTCTGTTAAATCTTTAATGGTAATACAGGTGAAAGTTTACATCTAAACATACTTTGAGGAAGCATTGTTACATAAAAACTCTAAAATATATGGAAAAATGTTCTTTGGGAGTCTGCATGGGGGCTGTAACTAAAATTTGGAAGTGCTGCAAATGTCCTATTTATTTACCTAAATAAATAATGGTATACTCACGCAAGGGCATACCATGCAGCCATCAGCAAACAGTGAACAGTGCCTTTAGCCAAGGTTTCAAATGACAAAAGAGATTTTGCCCTTTGTGTTATGTATAGCTATATGTTTTTCTCTTTTATGTTACCTTTATAAATCTAAAACACAATGACAATGAAAATTACTATGCCATAAGGTCCTAAAATACAGAGCCCAGAATAAGAATAATCACTGTGATTCAATCATTTCATTTCATAAATTAGAACATAGAGACTCAGAGATAGGTTTATTTGGCAAAGGTCACAGAGCAAAAAGCAAAAGTCTGTTGCTGACTTCTACTCCAGGGCTCTTTATACCAATCATGTATTCCTCAATGTGAGTCTGATTTAGAATAATGTATATAAAATGTTTCCACACTGTTTTGGAAGAAACTACATATCATCAACTAATATTGTAAACCAAAAAGTCAGACACTGTTCTGAACTTTGTAAGCTGACTTCTGATTTATTTTATGCTCAAGGGGTTTTTATGTTCTTGAAAACAGAATAAAATTCCAGCTTTTCCAAATCCACCAATAACTGAATGCCCTTGTGATAATTCTTGAAATTTGTTGCCGTAGCAAGTGAGAGAAAAAAGGTACCTCTACCAGCAGACATAAAACCAAGACATAAATATGATTCAATAAATGTAGACCTTGTCCCTTTGTGTACTAGAATAAAGGCTGCTGACAACAGAGCAAAACCAATGAAGATAATTCAAAAATCAATTAATACTCAAAGCAACGGCATTCATATTTCAGCTGCTTGCAGTTGCTAATAAAGGAAATTAAGAAGTCTTATAATATGAAAAGGATATTAATAGCTTAATGAAGATTGACCTAGAAAGCAGATTTTTATTTTAACTCAGGGTAGAATTACAGATAATGAACTGCTTCGAAAAATTTATTTTAGGAAAATTGATACACCAAGAGATTTTGCAATCTTTTCCAATCACAATTCAAGGAAAAATTGCAATACATTCCAATAGAAATTAGAATAAACATATCTTCTAATATAAAATACAGATGTACTTAAAGAATTTTGGCAATCAGAGCCAATATGGTTAATACTTTCTTATTTTACTTCATCATTAATATCCATAGTTCGGCATCTTTCCCTTTTTTTGAAGACTTTTACAGACCAATCCACAACCCAGACGATTTCATTTGAATATAATTGTGTAGAGAATCTGAAAGTTCAAACCAGAAGTATTTGCTAATGCTTATCACTGGTATACTTCTCATAGTAACCAACTAATTCTTATACTTCAATGATCTAGAATGCTATTAGTCAAAGAGAGATAGGAGGGCCCACCACATTTTCCAAGAGAAACACGAGCATGGAGGTAGGGGTAAGGGATTGAGAATGCAGCAAATTTTCAATATTATAAATCCAATCAGTCTAAGGCACAGGTAGTAAGGTGGCCCCCTCCTTCTCACCCACCTACCTTCTCATTCCTTATGCAGCAAAGAAAGCCATGTCCCTCATCCAACCAGAACCTTACGAAGGTGCATTATCCCAGACAGTAAAATCCTCTGAGGCACCAAACAAAGGGGTATAGTAATCTCTTTCATCTCAGGCATCACAAGCTCATGTGGCACTCTGGATCTTCCCTGCATCCATCATAAGTATGTTCTGAATCCAGACATATTGCAGAGTGAGGCAATGGGAGGGTGAATGGTTTTCATCCCCTGCTAGTAAGAATGAGTGCATCCATCCTGAGGGAGAGTCCCGTAAAAACAAACGGAAACAAAGTGGTAAGATATCTTGACAGCAGCAGAGGATTCCTTCACAAAAGCAAGAAAGCCTGGCAAAGCTTTGTGCCTCTTGAGTCTTACATTCAAAATACCAATATGAAGGACACCTGGGTGGCTCAGTCAGTTAAGCAACTGCCTTGGGCTCAGGTCATGATCCCAGGGTTTTGGGATGGAGAGCGGCATCGAGCTTCCTGCTCAGTGGTGGACCTTCTTCTCCTTCTGCCTGCAGCGCCCCCCCCCCCCCCCCTGCTTGTGCATGCGCACTCTCTTTCTCTCTCTCCCTTCTCTAATAACATGTTTAAAATTTTTAAAAATTTAAAAATACCAATATGAGATGAAAATCATGGCACGCTATTAACCTATTGATTTGAATTGAAAAGTGAGATTAGACTTTTTCTGACAATAAAAGGTGGGTTTCCCAATTGAGTTATATGATGATTATGTCCCATAAAATGAATGAGTTAAACCTGTAGCTCCAAGGTTCAGCTAGACATAAATTTACGATTGCAGTTTTTCTCAAAAGAAAATATTACATGGTCAAAGTATATTGAAATTACTAATACTCTGATTTCCTGAAATCTAAGTAATATATGATGCTTCTGTGTGAACTCGCTCGTATAGAGAATTGATTTCATGATGTCTTTCCTAGAAACTGAGAGAGTAAAAGACCTGGTAAACAAAAGACATAAGATACTGGTAAACAAACCCTGTTTAGGTGTCAGGTTATCTCCTATTCTACCAACTTAATAAAACTGAAGGAAAGCCTAATCAACTTGTCAACCAATAGACTGACAAAATGTTTTTGGTGATAGAGGAGTGAGGATATTTCTTGGGATATAACTAAGGATTTCAGAGACTTGAGGGGCACTGGTACAAAAAAAAAGTCCATTATCACCCATTTATATATGTGAGCATACTTCTCAGCATGTATGTTAATAAAAGCAGTATTATTTATGTTGAAGGTTATTTCATTTTAGAAATCAATTTTCTTTTTTTTTTTTTTTTAAAGATTTTATTTATTTATTTGACAGAGAGAAATCACAAGTAGATGGAGAGGCAGGCAGAGAGAGGGAGAGAGGGAAGCAGGCTCCCTGCTGAGCAGAGAGCCCGATGCGGGGACTCGATCCCCAGGACCCTGAGATCATGACCCGAGCCGAAGGCAGTGGCTTAACCCACTGAGCCACCCAGGCGCCCCTAGAAATCAATTTTCACAGCAGACACATGAATTTTTAAAACATAGCCCTGCTCATCTCATTAAAAGATATATTTGCAATAACAACTTACTTTTTATATTAAAGGTATCATAATATATAAATTACAGGCTATTTAATCATTATCTATCAAGAAACAGTTGTCTCCGTCAACTCTAACAAATAGCAATTGAAATAGTCCAGCTAGAATAATGTTTTCAATGCTTAGAGACAATGATCACAATTTTATTTCTAATTCCCACATAAACACACACACACACATGCTTTTGTTGCAGAAAAATATAATAAAATAATCAGTATAAGAATTTCAGGCACAAATATGTCAGATTAAAATTCTACAGAAAAAGTCATGTGGAACTACAAATTAAAGCAAAATCAATCATAAATCTCTTTCAAAAAGAAAACTTAAATGTTCTCTGTTTGGGTATTATTGGCATGAATGGCGATGACGTTTGGATATCTTTAGATAAATTAAGGGTGATGAAAGAGTTTTCTCTTTCCAATGTTCATATTAATAATATAGCTAGACTTGGAGGCACCTGGGTGGCTCAGTGGGTTAAGCCTCTGCCTCCAGCTCAGGTAATGATCTCTGGGTCCTGGGATGGAGCCCCTTATCTTATCAAGCTTTCTGCTCAGCAGGGAGCCTGCTCCCCGCCCCCCACCTGCCTCACCTGCCTCTCTGCCTACTTGTAATCTCTCTCTCTGTCAAATAAATAAATAAAAATCTTTTAAAAAGAAATAATATAGCTAGACTTTACATCTTTTGCAGCTGTCTAAACTTCAGATTAAAAGATGTTAACTTCAACATTTCCAAGGGATACATAGATCTTCAAATTATTTTCAGGGGTACATTAGTTAAAACATTTGATCACCTTGGATCTAAAAAAACAGACTAAGGGAGATTCAAGTCTTTGCTGCCCACAAACTGTGACCTTAGGAGAAGTAGATGCAGGTGAAGAGACTGCGACACATCTTTAACTATGGACATGCTTTTCGGGACAAATCGCTTGTGTCATCTTGGGTATCTCCCACCTTCATAAATGAATTGGAAGCTCCCAGTAGTAAAGGGTCATATATTGTTCTTTTCTGATAGCACTTCTGAATGCCCAGCATATAACTCAATTACTTCTTTGATAAATTATTATATTATTCTCAGATCCTCCTATTACACATAGCCCTTTTGGTAGGAAAGTAAACTGGCAGAATATTTAAGCAGTTTCACAATTTCTAATCAATGCGGTTTTGGGCCAGATAATTCCGAGAAAACACACTACCAGCAATACTGTTACATGACCAGAAAGATGTATGTGAAAGAATGTCCACCGCTGTTTTGCATAGGACCACAAGAGAGATGATCTGAGTTCTTCAATAAAGGAAAGATCTCTAAAACAAACAATGGTGTATACAAGATACGGAATTATTAAAAGTCATAAAGCTTAGTAACAATAAGATAGAGCTATATACATAGACATGGAAAGATGGGCTCGATTTATTGTTAAACAACCCAAAGAAAGAAAAGCAGAAGGTGCATGGAATGGCCCTAATTTTATAAGCAAAAATTATATACGTGGCGACATACATAAATATTCAGGTTATTTATTTAGGGTTATGTTGGTAATAAGGCATTTTGGCTCAGAGGACATACTCTTGGGTTCGAATGCCAGCTCAGCCTTTTACTAACTGTTGGATCTCACACAAGTTACTTTTAAGTTCTCTGTCTCGTTTTCTCATCTATAGGTTGATAATAGCACCTAATATGGAGTGAGATAAAATCAACATTGAATGAGTCCAAAGTCACTTAAAGAGAGGCAGGGCTGGGATAAACACTCATGAATGTTAGGTATGATGACTACACATACAAATATATTTTCCTCTTCGAATAAAATGCTATTAAAATGTTTTTTTAGAAAAAAAATACTCTGTATAGCAACATATCCAACCGATCATAATGATGGCCTCTGGGTAGGTCAGAAAATCAAGAGAGAACAATACTTTTTATGTCCCGTACTTCAAATTCAGATTATGTTTGATTTTTCTTTTCCAACATGAATTATGACTTGGGAATTTGAAAATTATCATGTATTTCCAATTAGCAAGTCATACTTTTGTCATTTAAAAACATTACAGGGACACCTGGGTGGCTCAGTGGGTTAAAGCCTCTGCCTTTGGCTAGGATCTGGATCTCAGGCTCCTGGGATCAAGCCCCACATTGGCCTCTCTGCTCAGCAGGAAGCCGGCTTCCCTTCCTCTCTCTCTGCCTGTCTCTCTGCCTACTTGTGATCTCTATCAAATGAATAAATAAAATCATTAAAAAAAATAAAAATAAAAACATGACAAAAACTTGTTTTTTAAGTTCAGAGAAGTAAAACAATGTAATACATCACAGTGAAATCACCAAGAGATTATAGACTCCTTTTCTTTTGCTAATTTACATTTTACATGTACCCATTGTTTTAAGACAATAACTAACTCCTCTGAGAACAAACACTATATTTGCCAATGCAACTTATTTCCTACTTTCCCTTCAATGGGAAAGTCATTTGGTTGCAGAACTGAAAAACTGCATACTGGTTTTTTCCTGTAAACTGTTCATTTTATTCCACAACTGTTGACAATTTCAAGGTTAAACAATGTATCACCTGAATATTTATTCTCCCCCCCACCCCTTGCCTCAAAAGGCCCTTTTCTTCTGGCCTCAAGTTTAATTAAAATAACAATCAGAGTCCCTTGGTCAGGGTGGCCACCCCGCAAGACCATCTGGACAGTCAGTAGAACCAGTTTTCTTTAATGTTATCTCTGCCACTATTAATCATCCTCTCCAAAGACAACTGCCAGCAAAGCATTTTTAGAAACAAACACATTAATTTAATCTTGACTACCTGATTATAATCTTCACTAGAAATGTCAAGACAAAAACCAAGGAAAATTTTAATATCATTCAAGACCCAAATTCTCTATTTCCCTTCACTAATTGATCTGTGGTTTGGGGTAAATGAATTAAATTTGTCAATAAAAGGCGTCTTTTGCATACTAGCTTCTCTGAAACAATATTCTCATAGTCTATTACACTATTTTCAATAATCTCTTGAAATAAATGAAAACCAGTGTGTTAGTCCTCACTTCTCATTTTATTTCCAAATTTCCCCCTATCCGGTATCTATACAACATGGGTAGAAAAAGGTATATATAAACTCCTTGGAACATGGACCCTGATTTTATATTCCAAGAACATTCCTGGTGACATCTGTATAACAAAATCGGAGGTCAATGTTTTATTAGGACTTCTGTGTGTTTAGTAAGATAATGCCTGTTGAACCCTTGAATTAGCATGAAAAAAATGCACTACATAAACAAGACCAAAGGTAATACAGCAGCCATGTCCCAGTGATAGAATGAACCAAGCACGTCTACAGTTTCTAAATATACAAAAAAAAAAAAAAAAAAAATGGCCACTCTTCCCTTTGTCTTCTATTGCCAGTGCTTATCAAAAATAATGTCCACAATCTCTTTTAAAAAGCAGCCAGCTTTCCAGAGTATCTAATTTTAACTTAGTTGTGGGGGAAAAAGGAATTAGCTAAAGAAGAACCCCATCCAGTTACATGATCTTGCCTTCTGATCCCAGGTTCCAAGAACTTCTTTAAGTCTATGCGATGAATTGTTAGTTATCAGCGTACCAGAAAAAATGAGACCTACAGTTTGGTTCAATACCTATCTCTTCTTTGGGATCCTAACAATGGGAAAAAAACATCCAGAGGTTCCAAAACTCTCTCCAAGTGCAACAACCCCTCACAAAAAAGCCAACTCCTTCCCACACCTCTTCCTTCCACCCACATGCAAATATCCTTCAAGAATATAGGAAAATTAAAAAAAAAAAAAAAGAATATAGGAAAACGTGGGGCTCCTGATTGGCTCAGTGTGGAGAGCACACGACTCTTGATCGTGGGGTTTTAAGTTCAAGCCCCATGTTGGATGTAGAGATTACTTTAGAATAAAATCTTTTATTTTTTAAAGATTTTATTTATTTATTTGATGGAAAGAGAGATCACTCACAAGTAGGCAGAGAGACAGGCAGAGAGAGAGGGGGAAGCAGGCTCCCTGCTGAACAGAGAGCCTGATGCAGAGCTCGATCCCAGAACCCTGAGATCATGACCTGAGCTGAAGGCAGAGGCTTAACTCACTGAGCCACCCAGGCACCCCTCTTTTTTTCCTCTTTTTTTTTAAGATTTTGGTTTTTTATTTGAGAGAGAGAGGAAGTACAAGCAGAGGGAGAGACAAAGGGAGAGGGGGAAGCAGAAAGCCCACTGAGCAATGAGCCTGCCATGAGGCTCAATCCCAGGACCCTGGGGTCAAGACCTGAACTGAAGGCAGACACTAATAAACCAAGCTACCCAGGTGTCCCCAAAATAAAATCTTTTTTAAAAAGGAAAATTACGATAAAGAAGATGAGGACTATTACTCAGCTATATATATAAAAAAGAAAATGACATCTTGCCATGTGCAACAACACGGATAGAGCTAAGTGAAAGAAAGGCAAGTACCATATGATCTCACTTGTATGTGGAATTTAAGAAACAAAACAAATGAGCAACGGAGAAAAAAAGAGAGAGCAGCAAAACAAGAAACAGACTTTTAATGGTAGAGAACACATTGATGATTACCAGAAGGGAGTTAAAAGGGAGGATTGGGGAAACAGATGATGGGGATTAAGAGTACCCTGATCATAAGCAGCACGCTGGGTAATATGTGGAATTGCTGAATCATGTACGCCTGAAATGCTGTATATTAAATATACTTGAATTAAATTTTTTTAAAAGGAATATAGGAAAATCACTATTTAGTGTGAGCACAAGAAAACACTTAACTGCAATTCTAACGTTGGAGGAGGGAGGCAGTAGTTGAAAAAGGAATCTATTAAAGGGGAATAAAGTATCAAAGAAATATACTGCTTCTGGGAAGCACTGATTATGAGATAAAGGGACGCAACAGCATCGCTTTGATCAATCCAGTAGTGTTTCTTAAGTGCCTACCTGGGACCAGGCTCTGTGCTTGCTGGACGCCAGGTCATCACTAAGAGGAAAATGGATCAACCCCATCTTCTCAGAAATGAAGTGATTCATTAGGATGCAGGATTTACTGTGCTATTTTTTTTAAGATTTTATTTATTTATTTGACAGACAGAGATCACAAGCAGGCAAAGAGGCAGGCAGAGAGAGAGGGTGGGGAACCAGGCTCCCTGCTGAGCAGAGAGCCCAATGCGGGGCTCGATCCCAGGACCCTGAGATCATGACCCAAGCCAAAGGCAGAGGCTTAACCCACTGAGCCACCCAGGGGCCCCTACTGTGCCATTTTTGTCTGCTTACAAAGGACAGAGCCATGAGATGCCCTGCATTATCTCTTATAACACAAATGAGACTTTAAAAAATGTGGCGGTTCATTGCAATTTATTCACTGCATTGCTTAGTGTTAACTTAAAATTAATCTTCCATTTTCTTCCCTTTAGGACTTTATTTTCAATATAATTAGAGCCTTCCATGGCATAAATAATTTTTCCTGTCTTATTTAAAATTTTATAAATATTATAACAACAGAAGGGAATTTTAAAGAAAAAATAGATCACCATTAATATCAACATTATAGGGCGCCTGGGTGGCTCAGTGGGTTAAGCTGCTGCCTTCGGCTCAGGTCGTGATCTCAGGGTCCTGGGATCCAGTCCCGCATCGGGCTCTCTGCTCAGCAGGGAGCCTGCTTCGCCCTCTCTCTCTCTCTGCCTGCCTCTCCATCTACTTGTGATTTCTCTCTGTCAAACAAATAAATAAATAAAATCTTTAAAAATATATATATATCACCATTATAAGGCAACAGCTGGCTTCATTCTTTTAATATCCTCTTCCAGTCTTTATCTATAAACAACATATTTTGCATATTTATTATCAGAGTGAAAACATAATTTTTTATTCTACTTGTCTTTTCCTAATTTTATATCTAAATATTTACATATTGCTTCATTTTAAAAATTTATTTCTCATGGTAGTTCAATAATTCATGTTGCTGAAGTATCATTATTTAATTCTACTTTTTGCAATTTGTTATCTTTAACTGGTGTCTAATACTTTAAGTCTTGAAAATATTACAGTGGAGTGCCTTGGGGGTATAGTCGGTTAAGCGTCCAACTCTTTGTTCTCAGCTTAGGTCTTGATCTCAGTGTCCTGAGTTCAAGCCCCACATTGGGCTCCATGCTGGGTGTGGAGCCTACTTAAAAAAAAAAAAAAGAAAAGAAAATGGTCACTACAGTGACCATTGTTGTGCATGTTTACTTTTTTCTTCTTCTGAGATATTTTCTTGGGATATATTTACATGAAGCAGCATAGCAATTCTGATAATTCTTTTTTTAAAGATTTACCATTTATTTTTATTTTTGTTGTTATTGCTGTATTTTTTTTTTAAGATATAATGTATTATCTGTTTCAAAGGTACAGGTCTGTGAATCATCAGTCTTACACAGTTCACAGCACTCACATAGCACATACCCTCGCTGATGTCCATAACTCAGTCACCTTAAAGATTTTAAATGATTTAAATTACCCATCTAAAATAAATGGTATGATTTGATATGCTTAGGAATGGGTAATTTATATCGTTTTAAAGATTACCATTCTTAGGAGTGAAAATAATTAAAAACTCTGTTGTTAATTAAGATACAGTACAAGTTATTATTTGTTGTGTAGTTCATATTATTTTAGGAAGAAGCAAAGTCTACATGTAATATAAAAAATAAATTTTATTAATTTTTCCAAATTCTTATACAAGAGACTGTAATGATTTCCAAGCCAGACTAAGGACATTTCCTTTAAAATTGTGACAATGATGACAACCCTTCATATTCTATTATTATATGACCCATCATTCTACCACATTTCATTTCCTACAGTCCTGAAACTAAGCAAATTTAATGGAAGAACAGTATGTAAGATGCAGACATCATATTCAAAATTCTGTCAATATATATTAATGATTAAAATATAAAGAAGGATAAAAGGAAAACGGAAAAAAGGTAAATAACTTGGAAAGAATCTTAGCTTTAAAAAAAATCCTACTATGCCAACATCTGTAGAAATCATGAGTAAGGGAAAGAACATAATGAAATGTGTTCTTTTGTATTCTCTTCTTCCAAGAGCAAAGGTCAAAACTTCAAAGCTGGATTTGCAATGAAAGTTATTACAGGATGATTTTAATTGATTCTTGTACTTGATTAACCTTACATCTATTAAATAGATGAATTTAAGAATTCACAGTATTACATAATAAAACATTTTAATAGACATATAAACCATGTTCTGTTCATATATTAAATGTATCACTAATTTATGTATAATTTGTAATTATATTTTATATAATACTATATATTATTAATTTAATTTTCCAACTTTTCTCATGGATAATTTTTAACATACACGGAAGTAAACAGACTAGTATAACAAACATCCCAGAGCCATAAACCACTCTCACAAACCATCTGCCCTATCCATAGCCCACCTTCTTCCCCACTTCTCTGTTCTATTTTAATTAAGTCCTAATATCATATCATTGTATCTGTAAATAACTCAGAACACATCTCTTTAAAGGTATGGATTCTTTCTCTGAATATAACAAAAACACCTTAAAATTAACAATGATTCCTAAATAATATCAAATAATCAAATTTCAAAGTTTCTCATAAATGTCACAATTCTTTTTTTAACTTCAATATAAATAAGGGCTAATCACTGCAATTGGTTAAAATGACTGCTATTTTAAACTATAGTTTCTCCTTCTGTCTTACTTTTTTCTTGAAATTTATTTGTTGACTAAAAACAGGTTGATTGTCCTGAGGTTTCCTGTTTCCTCTACTTTATTATTAGACATGTTGTATCCCTATGAACTAGTCACATATTTCTCTTCTAAGCATTTCCAATAAATCCCTAGCTGGACTTAGAGATTCATAAATGTCGGGTTTTGGGGCACCCATTCTTGCTTTCCGCTCAGGTCATGATCTCTGGGTCATGAAACTGAGCCACCACCATCCCCATGGGTCTCTGTGCTCAGCAGTGAGTGAGTTGGCTTCCTCCTCTTTCTTCTCTCTCCGCCCCTCTCCCACCTCTAAATAAATAAATAAATCTTAAAAAAATAAATAAATGTCAGGTTTTTGCTGTTGTTCTGCAACACTACTTCATAGGTAGTATATCAATAAGACTTTTAAATATATAAATGTATTATGTGCATGCTAATTAAGTTAAAGGCCAAAAAGATCATGACAGCCAGGTAAGAAAGACTAGGGAAAAAAAAAATCATTTTGCTCTGTTTCAGCACACTTTAGAAAATTAATTACCTTCTATAGTCCCGCTATGTATTTTATAACATTATTAAATTGACTATTTTAAATAATTTTTATCTTGTCTTTCCTGATTATTATAATCAATGGATTTTACCACAAAGAATTTAAGGCAACTTAACTATAGATAGTCAATTTAAATTCAGAACATATTTCTAGAATGACTTATTATAATAGATGGCAAAGCGGAGTAAGATTAACTGAAGTCAAGGTCAACAAAGTAGAAACAACCAGCATTGTCAAGTAAGTGACAAGGAAGGGGAAAAAGCGATGGAAGGAAACGTTATTTTTTAAGACAGAGAATCATAAGTGTGTGACATATAGGAGAGTATGTGCTTTATAAATATTTGTTGAATTTATAATGACAATAGAGTTGGAATGAATGGACTATGCCAGAGATGTGCTCCATAAAAAAAACTCTTGTCTCCTTCTGTGGGAAATGATAGGATGAATGTTCAAGAATGATCACAACTAAAACTTTATGCATTCCAATCTCTTCCCTCATGGCTCAGAGGATAGAGAACCTCTCATTCTCCTCAGTTCTTCTGACTACCACGTACTCAATTTTTTCCCTATCCTATTACAACCAAGTTCTCTCTTTTCACAGTGTATTTTCCTTCTAATCCACTGCAGGCTTTCATTTTTTAGAAAGAATGAAGCAAACTTCCATTTTGTCTCAAGTTTGTTTCCTCCCAGAAGCAGATCCTGATTCAAGAATGGGTTTGCAAGTAGTTTGTCCTGAGGTGACTGTGGGGAGGGGAGCTGAGAAGGGAGAGAGGGAAGGCAAGAAAGGCAATCAGGGGTGTTCTAATAAGCAAGTTACTCACTGTGGAAACTGGGGCTGAATCCTGCAAGGGAATTCTCAAAGACTCTCTGTAACTTGCTTCAAGGTCATACCAGTGGAAGTGCAATGAAGTTAGGGAATTTATGAAACAACTCCCATCTATGATCTTATTGGCTATTCCCTTTAGAGACACTTGCCCTTCCATTTTCAAGAGAATACTCTCTAACTTTATTCCCACATCTCACTAACTGTCCGCCAGCAAGGGCTGGCTCCTTCCCATCACACCCTCTAGAAGTTTCTATTGATCAGGAACCTGGTTTTTGTGTGTGTCTCTCACTGGACACGCTCATCCTCTCCCTTCTCTGGTGATACACACTTCTCACTATTTCCAAGCTGCAGACTCACCTTCCTCATTGCACACTGACATCTCTATCTAAGTAGTTAGGCAGGCTCCTGAACCCCATCGGTTCAAAACAAAATTCATTGTCTTTTTCTTTTCATCACCACACCAGAAATAATTTGACAGTAAAATAAACAATTTATTCTCCTTAATTCTTCATGCCATTTTGGATATCACCTTCCTCCTGGTTACTCAAATAGACCCTTCCCCATCATCTTTGCTTCTTTGTCCTCATCATCTTTGTTTCTTTGTCCTCCTTCTTCTTAGCATTAAAGTTGTCATCCAGTTTCTTTCTGTCATGTTTCTTCTACATTCCTATCACTACCACCATTGTTCAGACTCCAAAGTGCATTCTCAATTCTTTTTTTTTTTTTAAGATTTTATTTATTTATTTGACAGAGAGAGAGATCACAAATAGGCAAAGAGACAGACAGAGAGAGAGATGAGGAGAAGCAGGCTCCCTGCTGAGCAGAGAGCCCCAGGCGGGACTCAATCCCAGGCCCCTGGGATCATGACCTGAGCCGAAGGCAGAGGCTTAACCCACTGAGCCACCCAGGCGCCCCTGCATTCTCAATTCTGCCATGCTATTTATTTACTTTCTCCAGATTGCAAATGATACTCCATACAAATGCCAGATTAGTCTATATAAGGACAAACGATATGCCCATCCAGTGTAACCCTTTCTGCTCTGTAATCACATTCACTGCTCCCCACGCATCCTGTATTATCTGCCATTCCCAAAGGAAGCAAACTGCATCTTTCACTCAGTGCTTTGCCCCCCTTCTACCTGAAATAAGCCTCCCTTTTAGGACTAGACCAAATTCTACTTTCTCTGTGTGTCCCTCAAATCCGTTCCCATATCAACCCCAAACCTTTGCAAAACAGATTGACTCCTGCCCTGTGCTCCCCCAACACCTTATTCATGATACAGACTAGCAATCATTATATTATGTGATGTGATCATTGTAGACAGTCCCCTGTTTCTGTTATGACCTTTTCACTGTTTGAAAACCCAGAACACCCCGCATTGCTTAGTATACAAGATACTGTCAACATATGTCAGTGCATTAAGCAGAAAAACAAGCAACCTGCCACGTGTGATATCAGAATTATCTAGTCCAACAAATATTTGAATGGCTTCTGCATTTGAATGTCTGCATATCTGCTATAAATACCCACAGAAATAGACATCACTGTAGAAACAGACTGTGTACTAAGGGTAAGCATGTGCATGGACACACATACATACAATGGTCAAAGTTTCCAAAAGTGTGATATTGACATTAATAACAATTAAAAAAAAAAAAGTAGGTAAAGGCCAAGAAGACAGCAACAACATCCCAAAATACTGCCTTCCTGGATACATTGGCTGAGGGGGAAAAAAAATTAATGTTAAGATTAGCCATGTTGGAAACTGTCATTCTAACACTGGTACTAAATATAGTCAAGAATCAAGGACGTACGGCGCCCATCAGAGATAAGAACTGTGCACTTCTTCATTCATATTGTAGGTAAATGGTATTCTTCATGTCTCTGCCCATTTTATTAAGTTATTTTCCTTTAAGTTCATTTGGCATTAATCTAAAATCATGTCATTGCCTAAAAATCTCAAGTTTTGCTCCATGGGTGCAGAACATCACATATTTTTTTTTCCAGTTATTCACCTTGCCTCTGTATGCTTGGGAATTCCAACTCCTTGCTAAAATAAATCTTCAGCTCTGGCTGAATAATAGTCTATATGAACTGGATAGATTCCTAAATTAAATTTTCTTCTCCAGTTGTATTTTGAGATTAAGGCTTATTTCTGCATTAAGCACAGAATCATTGTTGAATTAGGTAGAGACTTGGGTTTATTTTAAGCCTGAAACCTATAGCAATTCTCTTGGGCATCCCAGCTGGTATCATGAAGAATATATTTGAAGCTTTTGCTAAAAACAGCTTTGGAAATTTTTCTCGAGTTTTAAAATAAAAATTGTATAACCCCATCTTGGTCACGTATATGGAGGAGCAAACCCTACGTTAACTACTCAAGATGTAAAGGCTAACTGAATAAAATACAATATCTAAAATATAAGAAGTAGGTGACTATTTTTATAACGTTGACAAAGGAGCCTTATTTTAATAACACACAAGAAAGGGACAAAAGTAAATAACTGAGAAGATGTGATAACATAAAACATTAAGTAACTAATAAAAAAATAAGATGATTTTTCCAACTTATTTTGTAAAGCTATATTATCTTGATATTGAATATGGAAAATACAAGAATGAATGATTCTAGATCTGTCTCATTTGTGAAGATAGAAGTAAAATAAAATACTGGCAAGCAGATTGCAGCAATGAGCTAGTAGGGTTTATCTTAACATGTGAGAGAAGAAAAGCTCATTTCAATATATGCAGAGAAGTTATTGGACAAAACACCTATTTTTTTTTTAAAGATTTTATTTATTTATTTGACAGAGAGAAATCACAAGTAGATGGAGAGGCAGGCAGAGAGAGAGAGGGAAGCAGGCTTCCTGCTGAGCAGAGAGCCCGATCATGACCTGAGCCGAAGGCAGCGGCTTAACCCACTGAGCCACCCAGGCGCCCCGGGACAAAACACCTATTTAGGACTATTATAAAGCCCTTAATAAATCAGATCCAGAAGAGAACTTCTTTAACGGGGTTAAAGGATTATCTTTTTCATATTTGAGAATGATATCATACTCAAGAGTAGAACATGAGAAACAGCACTTTAAGATCAGGGAAAATACTCAGGCCAGGTATCTCTGCCTTTATTCAGTACTGTACCAAAGGCCCTAGATGATTCAAGAAGATAAATGAATGAAAGAAGTAAATGAATGAATGAATAATAAATTAGATAATGGTAAAAGTATTTGGAAAGAAAAATGTAATTTTGTACATATTACATATTACTTTTCTATGTGGAAAATCCAAGAGAATCTTCAGAAAAAATTATTAGAATGAAAAAGATAGTTGATGTCCTAGGGCACCCAGGGGGCTCAGTCACTTAAGCATCTGACTCTTGATTATAGCTCAGGTCAAGAATTCAGCGTCATGAGATAGAGCCCCAGGCAGAGTCCACACTAGGTGTGGAATCTGCTTTGGAGCCTACTTAAGATTCTCTCTCTCCCTCTCCCTCTGTAGCTGATGTTCTGCCAACAATAGGCGACACTGAATGAGGTGTATACAGGAATGCTCTGTACTATTTTTGCAACTTTTACATAGATCTAAATTATTTCAAAATAAGAGGTTAATATAGTTTTCCTAATCTGTTAATGACCAAAATATACATGATCCATTCCTATCAGTTTTATTCTCCTAATTTTTTCTCAAACATGTGGTTTTATTCCGTCTTCTCTGTCACCACCTTAATTCACCAGCACCTTAACCTCCCACTTTTGTCTATTCACTCTACTAGTTTTTGGCATCCACTCTTGTGACCCTTCTCTCTCCTACTTGCTATCTCTCCAAAACCTTTCAATGGATTCCCATTGACTGCAGAATAAAGAAAGGTATCCTTAAGGTCTTAAATGGCCTTGCCCACCCCATGTCTCTCTTCCTCTTTATCTCACATGTTTCCTCCTTTGGCTATCCAAGCTCCATCTACATTAGCCTCACCTTATAAAGTTCCACAGGTCACAAAGATAAAGCTCCCCCATGCTGCAAAACTCTACAGGGCTCACTCACCATGAAATGAGGTACACACCCTACCTGCAACCACACTTTACCTAGACCTCAGTACCCAGTAGCTCCTCACACTCAGCCCACAGCTTGAGGCAGGTTCCTTTGTCATGCACTCTTCCAGAATGACCCACTCCCCCTCCATAGCACCTATCTCAATGGATAATCACCAACACTACCTGAAGAATTCATTCATTGTAAGACTCCTTTACAAAGCTCTATGACATCTGGTACAAAGCAGATGATTAATAAATATTTTCAGAATGATGAATACAGAAATGAATGAATAAAGACTATCTTTAGGATAAAGGCCATATCACCTCTTATCTGTATAAAGGACTGCGTTATGAAGAGAAGGAGCTTGACCGTGAATAATATAAAGATAAATTATTACCATATCTTCCAAGCTTCTTTCAAAAAAAATATTATATTTTTGCACAGTTTCTTCTTTGCTTTCCTGAAAGATTTTCTGCTTAATAGCATGTGGGAAAGCCCATCTCCATAAGTAGAATAATTATGTAAAATGTGTTTTAGAATATTTTTTCTACTTAAAGTAGAGAAAGAAGCTGCTATATTGGGTATGCAAATTAGGTTCAGTATAAGGTACCCTGAAGAAACCATCCCAACTCTAAAATAAATTAGCTATTATGAAACACCAGTTGCAATCGTCTGCTCCTTCTATTAACTCTGGTCTTTAGTGGGGTTAGTATATTACTTCAGTGAGCAAGAGTGATTTAGACAGATAGTATCAAGTGACCAGCAATGAAATTCCCTTCTCCTTCTAATACAACAAAAAATGTGAATCTTCAGGCAATGAGATAACAATATCTTTTTGCTATCAAGTCTTTCGGGGAGTTGTTTTGTTTTGTTTTCATTTTAAGTAATCTCCCCAAGGTGGGGCTTGAACTCACAACCCCGAGATCAAGAGTCGGAAGTGCTACTGACTGAGCTGGCCAGGTGCCCTGCTATCAAATCCTTTTGAAAAAAGGGTTAATATTTACATAGTGGATATAGTTTATTTATTACAGTCATATTAACAAATGTCTTGGCTGAACATAAATCAGTCTTTTCCATTACCACTTCATCAAACATCCCATGAATATAAAAAATAAATGTATCCATGTCTCCATGTCCTTTCCCCTTTCTCACCACTTTACTTGCCTGAATTATATGTATAGCAATAAAACAGACATGCACCTCTCTTAAAATTGATGTATTTTCACATGCTTAAGCCATGATTGAAAATCTGAACATTTATTTTGACATGGCAAGTATGATTCTTTGAACTGCTTATTACATATTAAAAATTCAGCTGTATATCTACATTAAAAAGAAAAGTGACATGATGCACATATAGGAATCTTTCCAACATCGACACTTAGGACAGCAAATGCAAGTGACAGATAACACTCATACCTCATGATTCTTCAGAAACACTTATTACAGCCATATTGTATCAACCTAAAGAGGGTGATTTGAAGAGGGACTAGATTTGAAATAAGGTTAGAGGTTTGGAATGTCTTAGCAAAGTTCACAAAGGAAATGGTCTTAAAGGAAGACAAATTCTCCTATACTGGGGATAAATAGTGGATTTAATTCCAAATTATAATCACCAACATAAAAAATCAAAGTAAGAGTGGTGCACACGAGCTAGAAGCTTTGTTTGCTTGCTTCTCACATAAGAAAAACCAGGAAGAAACCTGTATTTTGAATCCATAGTGTTAAGAATTTCATGTTTCTTTCTTCTCTCTTTGTCTTATAAATGGTTTTCAATATCAAGGTCTTTTTATTGTCTGAGATGCCTACTGAGGCTCTGGACATCAAATCCATGTTTAGGAAGAAGAAAACAAGATACAAAGGCCCTCATACCCTAACAGATTCATGTATAAAGTACCAAGATATCTCACACAACTATCTCATTGGTCTCAGAGCCATACCTAGCTGCAAGGGAAGCTGGAAAAAATTATGTAAAGCCTAGAGGACTGTGCTTCAGTTTAAAATTAAAACAAGTAAGATAGGTGTTGGGGTGAAAAGTTAGCAGTCTCCGCATATATGAATGCAATAGAACTCTTTTTACTTTCTTTCGCTAACTAGTGCATGAACACAGATCAAAACATTTTTAAGTATGAAAAGGTTTACACAGTGAGGACTTTTACACCCACCCCTAACTCCATCTGCCGGTTTCCACCCACCATACAACATTTTTATTCTTTTTTTTTTTTTTTTTAAATATCCTTCTAGTTTCTCTATGCAAACACATGCAAATGAGAGTATTCTTGTTTTGCTTTCAGGACTTATCTCCAAGTCATTAAACGGAGCATATCTTCATTCTTCTTTTTTTCATTTTTCTTCTACAGCTGCATAGTATTCCATGGCTGGGTCTATCAGGATTTATTTGATTGGTTCCCATTTTCAAACATTTTATTTGGGTTTTGATCTTTTTCTGTTAATGAACAAGGCACTTAAGTTCTCCTGCATTATGCATAAGTGACTCTATAAGAAAAAAATACAGAAGCTGGACTACAGGGCAAAGGACAAATTTGTGATTTTGATAGAAATGGCCAAGTTGCTCTCCTGGACTGTCGTAATCCCGGACACCACTCCCAGCAACATGGGAGCATGCCTGTTTTCCCACAGTCTCTCTTGCAAAATGTGTGTCATTCTAGATGTTCTTTATCAGCCTCTCATTGTGTCCTATTATTTATGCCATAAATTCTATATGCAAAAGCAGAGATTCCCAGACTGGCTTCATTATCGTAAGAGGTACATGATCAAATGTCTTACACAATTATATGTGTAATTGAATATTTGAAAGGCATCCACCTATCAGAGACAGCTTGCTCTACTAAGCTGGGACATTAGACACCATTTCCTTAACATGCTTCCTATTTTCACGAGAACTGGCAGCAAACTGGAGATCCTTGTCACACACATCAGTCCCCAGGACCCAGTGTATTTAGGCACCACTCAGCAATTACCTGTTTCTTTGTAGTTACATAATTTCATTCACACCAGTTCTTAGAATGTTTTCTTTCCACCTCTATGCATATCCAGTTCCTCCAAAGTCTTCTGTATTTGTCTAAAAGATACTCTCCTAATTTCCTGAATCCTTAGGTAACTACACTGATCCCAATGCTGTAAATGATAGGAGTATAGTCCTGTCTCCATGCATGGCTTCAGCCTTAGGGCTCCAAAATGGACTTGGTGGTACAAGTGATGTTGCATTTATTTTTTTAAAAAACTCCCATGCCATCCAAGAGGCTTAGATGCTACAGTCCTAGAGACATGTAGCTGAAGGAGGGTTCTTCTCCTATATGTCTGACCTACCGAGTGATCCAACTGGCTCCAGGTGCCCTTTATGTTATTCTTCAGAGTTCATTGTCACCTCACAACTTACCAGTCTACATTCCAGCCTTATGTTCTTTGTTTTGGCTTCTAAGGCAACAAAAGTTCATCAGGCTTAATATAATTTCTTGAAACAAAGACTGTAAAAATGAATGTGAGGTAGTCAAGTGTGAACAGATGACTCTAATAGACAGGCATCTCTCTAAAGTCTTCAGGAAGAAGGATTTAAACTTCTTAATTTTTGCTATAATAGTGCCACTTTAGAACATCTGAACAAATTGATGACACTTTTAAAAAAAATCTGACATCCAAATAGCATGCCTGTTCGTATTACGTATATCATTATACTGACTCTCCTGCAAGGTATGTTGTTAAATTAACAGTTCTCTTTATTTTAGATGGATTTTATCTACCTTGTATCATATCTTAATTATAATTGCACTAAATTCTATACTTAAAATCAGAAATCCAACATGAAAGTGATCAAGTTCAAGGAGCAATAAAGCTCACTTGAATATTCATTTCCAAAGAGGGGCAGTTATGGCCGAATATTAAGGTCAAAGTCAACCGTCCTTGCATTTTTAATTCAAACGTGCTTTACAAATGCAATGTGAAAGTGGGTTTGAATAAGTGCCCATAATCATCTCCTTGGTAAGTCATTGGGGAAAAAAAAAAAGAAAGAAACCTTCCAAGTGAGTAAAATATGCACAGGAGTTATTGAATAAGTGACCCTCATCTAATTGGCGTTTGGATCATCTAGCAACTATATAACTGGAATTTAGTCTAACATGTGACCATTAAATAATTAAGTCAGCTTCATTTCATAGTGATGTAGCATAACAATCCGCCCCAGAGCAACTAATGTGATGGTATTTTGGAACTAAAGTCATTCATTTTCACTTTCTTGTTTCTCTCCATATAATTTATCAAAAAGGAAAAGAAAAGAAAAAGAAAAATATCCATAGTCATGTCATAGCATGCATGTATCATTATTATAGTAATGTATAGAACATTATTGAATGTCCTGATTTGGATAATTATGCCCTGTGTTTATGTTTTTAAAAAGTCCTTGTTCTTTGAATATATAAACTGAATTACTGAGAAGTCAAGGGGTATCATGAATACACCTTACCCCCATTCAGGAAGAAACATTCAGTGTGGACCAACAGCTTGGTAGACAGACAGAAAGATGAAAGAAGTGGGGAAAATGATAAATAATCAGCAAATATGTGTAAGGGATGGAAAGCTGTACCTTGTATTAATCTTGAAAATTTTCTGTAAGTTTAAAATATATCAAAATAAAAATTTACTGAAGAATCCACAAAACAACGCATATATGCACTCTTGTCTAATGAGGTGGTTTTTATCATCTCTCAGATTTATTTTAGCCTCTCTGAACCACCATTCTATCTGTCGATCAGCTTTTCCTTGCCAGAATACAGTCATTATGTACTTGATTATCTTACTACTGACCGGCGAGCTACAAATAACTTATCAGCCCTCCTGTCTACCAGACCTGGGTCACTCACTTGGGAAAAGACATTAAATATTTGAAACTGTGGAGTGACCTTCAGTGAACTGCACCCGTAACAAAACCAGGGCATTCAGAGAAATACATGAACATCTCCAGGCCTTTAGTTACTTATTAAATGGTTCCCTGGTGACCCACGAGAGTTAATGCTCACCCTTAAAAATACCCAACTTACACCAGCAAGACTCGGGTGCTGAGAATAGAAGGCAATCAGAGCATAATGTACTTAACAGGTTGCCCATTGACAGCCCAGTGTCCAGCTTGCTTTGCCTATAAACACAGCACCCAGCAGACCTGGAGGCCTGACTGTCAAGATAATTGTCTGAAATCTTCACTTTGTTGTGCCACCATAAACACAAAGCTGCACGCGGGAATTGAGCTCACCAACTACAAAACATAACTTGTCCATGATGGGGAAGTTAAAAGCGTTTTCCACTTCAAAATCATAGTATTGGTACTTAGAAACGATTTGTTTCAAAACAATGTGCAAAGTGAACAATTTCACATAATCGAGCCATAACTTTTTTTTAACAGCAAATAACAAAGAGAGATGTTAAGAAACTACTTATCTGAGAATTTCAGGTGGTGTGTACACTCTGACCTGTTTAATGATTAATCGGGTTTCACAAAAAGGGGAGTAGGAACGTATGCCAGAACAAAATGGGGAACACAGACCACACTTAATAACATGTGATTGTTGGGGCCTCCTGCCATTTAGAATTCAGTTTTTCAAAGGTGCTATGTTACATAAGAACTCTGACTTTAGTGCTTGATGTGCAATCCGTATTTATCACATATTTATGTATCAGTATACGGGGAAAAGAAAATCAGTGAAACCACGTGTTGACTATTAATTCAAGATGCGCTAGGAACATACTAAATAGTTTATACATTATGAGCTTTTCTTGGATATTCTGTAAAAATCCTATTTTTTCTTTTCTTCCACACTTGTGCAAACTTTTTTTTTCCCTACCGAGACATTCCCTTAAAGCATGGTGAGTATTAAGGTTTCTAAGGGAATCTGAGGATGACAAATATTGAAGCAGTGGGAAGTTGTCATTTTCTGAATCCTTCCAAGTTGAAACAGATAATGAGTTTGTTGAATGAGTTTCATCATGAATAATACAACTGGAGACAATTTGAGTGACTGAAAATTCAATTCATTATCATATCCATGTTTCTTAAGAAGATATCAATGATAATGTATTGAAGTTCTGACAAATTTTACAATTTGATAAAAATTTCTAGCACATTCTACTACAAGTTCATTGTATTTCCTATGTTTGGATAAAAGTATGCCTGCCAATGTTTCTGGTATAGAGGTAAGAAAGACACATTTTCTTTTTCTTTCCTTTATCTTTGCTTTTATCTTTCCATATCTTTGCTTCTATGTAAAATTAAAATAGAAATGTCTTGCATCTACATAGGCAATTATAATTCTCTAAATACTAATAAAAGAAAACCTACATCTTGTTCATTTAGGTAACATTATTTTTAAATATTACAACTACTTACCCGTCGGGACACTTCCCATTTTAATTTTTAAATCATTTGCTTTACACAATTCTCCTCTGAAACATTTACAAGATATTTTAATTACCAATCCAATTACAATAGCACAAACATACACTAATTTTAGCAGTCAACTACACAATACTTTAAGAATTACAAATTCACCCCTGGGAATCCATTTCCTGATGTATTCAATGTTTATGGGTTAATGTTTGACCAGCTCATTTTATAAAACACTAACAGGGTTAAGACTAGTTTTAAAAATAAAATACATCACACTCTACTGCACTCTTTGAATAGGTCAGAGATTACAAATGTGAATGAAAATGGACAATTCCCAGGAAGCTTCCAAAAGAACTGTGAAAGTTATTTATAAGTAGGTGGCTACTCTTATCAGAAGATTAACATGCAATAATGCCATAAATCTCCCTTTGTTTAGAAATTCACATTACCCCTCTGTTAGTTTCCAATTTAATATTAGCAGGAAAATGCATCTCTCTTCCTAATGAGATTAACCATGAGTTTGAAAGGCATTTATACATAAGAAGGCCTAGATATTTTTATATTTGTTTTCTTTTTATGGAAAGCAATCATTACAATTGTGTTAGATTGCATCATTGTTCCCAGGACTTCACCCCTCCCTGTGTCTACTTCCTTTTGCAGTTCCTCCCACCAAACTCTTTGATGTTGGACTTGGCTGTGTAACTTGCTTTGGCCAGAGGAATGTTAGTGAACATGACATAAGCAAAGGCTTCAAAGGTACTTGTGTGGTTGGTCTTGCTTTCTAGCACCTTTGCCATTACCCCAAGAAGAGCCTCTTCTAGATGGCTGTTGGCTCCTTAGGCTGGGACACACAGAGAACACATGTTGGGATATCATGTTGTGTCTAGCCTACAGCCAGAGCCTGGAACAAGCTAGGCCTAGATCATAACCTGAAGTCGAACCCAGCTGAGCCAAGCCTCTATCAGCCAACCCACAGCCAACACACAGGCAAACAGCTGGAAATACTGATCACTGTTTCCTGCCACAGAGATTCTATGGTTGTTTGTTACAAAAATAACTTAGAGAGGCAGTCATCAGTTATGTAAGCTATGTCATATTTGTATGTATACACACACACACACACACCACCACCACCACCACCACCACCACCACCACAATATGTGTAACTATCCTATACATTTACTCAGTTAGTCACCAATTTTTGATACTTTCTGTATTACTGTATGGGCATTAAGCATTGCTGGCTCTAGTCTCTGGAAGTTTTCCATCATAAAATATTATAATTGATAGTGCCAATGTGACAAGAAGAGATAGAAAAATTGCCCCTACTCTGTCTGCGTCCATCATTAAAGATTTTGACCTTTTCTACAAGTATAAGTGCTGAAGAATAATGGAAAAGGACAAGAACAGCAATGAGAATTCGAAGAAGAGAAGAGATGCTTGCAAGTCACTACTGTTAGAAAATGGAGTGGCATGCCCCAACCATTCCACTCTAATCATTCATGGAGCAATTTAGGAAATAGAAAACTCAAGAACCCTCCTTTAAAATTAGCTGGATGACAAAATCCAGCTAACCGAAAAGTGAGTCAAATTAAATAATTAATTTAATTACATCTATTAATTATGAAGAGGAACCTGTGGACCCAAATAGGAAGGAGGAATCAGAGTCTGGCATTTTAGATACATGCAAAGGACACGATGGCTAGGTAGATGTTTGGGGTGAAGCGGAGTTAAAGGGACACATGACTCCAAAGTTTTTAACTTGGGAAGAAGGAAAATGGTGTGGTAAACTAAAAGAGAGATAGAGGGTCGTGGATCATGATGAAAGGACAGATCAAGAAAATTCATGAGTTGATTGTGGGGTGTTGAGTTTGTAGAGTCTACAGGGCAGCAAAGTGGAGACAGGCAACTGGGAAATAGGTCTGGCATGATCAGGACTGTAGACCGAGACTAGGTGACAGTTCACATGCTAGGAGTAGATGAGGTCATCCAAGAATAAATACAGAAATACAAAGTAAGAGGCCCAGTGCAAGCCTTGGAAAGATGCACTGTAGGCTGAGCCTGTTGATCTCTGAAAGCCACCACCACACTTATGACAAGGACACAGTCCCATCTGGTTCTCCCAGCCAGTGATCAGTCCCAACAGAGAGATGAACACAGGCCCATTCCTGGCACACAGGGGACTCCTCTAATTGACTTTGACCCAAGGATTTTCCTTCAATTTTCCTGTACCTTCGTTAAAACGCATGCTAGTCTGGGAAACCTCCCACCAATGTCTTCTCCCTCTCCCCTTCAGTCAAGGTCAAACTTGCACCAAGGTCAGAAGGCTCTCTCAGCCTCTCCCAGCTCCTGCCTATTCTTACTAGAGGTGCATCCCCTAATAAAATCTTTGCATAGCTGGGATGCCTGGGTAGCTCAATTGCTTAAGCATCTGACTCTTGGTTTTAGCCCAGGTCATGATATCGGGGTCATGAGATCGAGCCCTGTGTCAGGCTCCATGCTCAGGGGGGAGTCTGCTTGCAATTCTTTGCCCCCACTCTTTTCCTCCCCGCTCTGGTCTTCCACCTGCCCATTTTCTCTCTCTTTCTCTCCCTCTCTCTTCCAAAATCTTGCTACATTTGATACCATTTTGGCTTGTGCTTTTCAGAAAATCTGGACTTTCTTCCCCTTAATGTTTCAGGGTGCTTTACCATCGTGGAGGCAAACTCACAGAACCTTGCAAGACATTTTGTGCCTTTTGCACACAGAAAAATTTCGCTTATATCATAGTCAAAAAATAATAAAGCTATCAAGTAACATGCCTTCCTTTTAAAGAGCACTCATACAATTCAAAATCTAAACAGAAAAGAGTTATGAAAATCAACATCATTTCGACAATACATGCAATTTAAACACATATCTAACTTCAGATTATCCCTGTATCTCATTCACATGTTCATGGAGAATATACGAATAATTTCACAGAAAAAAATTTGAGTTAATTCTCTTGAGCTAAAGTTCTTCCCTGAATATATGTCACAATACAAAGTTGGAGATAAGGCTAACATCCACAAAATAATATAACATTAAGAGATAATCTAAAAGGAAATCCAAATGTCTGGGTAACATTAAAGGGTATAAGCCATTTTTAGTGAACTCCTGCACTTTAAAAAAATATCTCTAAAACTACAACAACAAAAAATAAAAATAGAGTGTAGGAAAAAACCTCCACTTTGATGCAAATGTCATAATCCTATTCCAGAAGAAAGTGGAATGACACTTTAAGGCAGAACAAAATGAGACAAAAGGATTTTAAAGATTTTTCAAATAAAGATTCACATATAAAATTGTGATAGATATTCTCATTCATGCAGCAATTTAAGATTTAGAATACTTGTGAACCCTCCTTTTAAATGAGGACAAAATCCAGCTAATAAAATAACCAAAAAGTGAATCAAATTTAAAAAGTCACAAATGGAGAGTCTGAGACAAAAGAAGTACTGTTGAGAATGGAATCCATTTAATTAATGCTTTAATTTTCTTTTTGTAATAAGTAATGGTCACTGATTAATAATTCAAAGAGCTAGAGTTTACCAGTATCCCCTCTCTTCCAGTATACCAGATAAACACTTTCATTAATGTCATCTATATTGTCTATATGCAAATACAAACAAGTATATTCTCATTAATTCCCTTTATTACACATTTTCTGGACATGAATTTTTTTCTTATCAGCATATCTTAGAGATCTTCCCACATCAATAGAAAGGTGTATTCATCCTTTCCCTCCTTTGCCCCTGCTTCAGCGTAGCTGCAAAATAGTAGCAATATCCTGTAATTTATTCAACCTGTCCCCTATTGAGGGACACTCAAGTTGTTTCCAAGGCAGGTTTTTACAAGCAACTCTGAAATAAATAACCTTGTACATATGTCATTTTGTACATGTACAGATACACATAAAAAGATAAACACCACAGGACGCATGGGTAGCTGAGTTGGTTGGCTCACTCATGATCCCGGAGTCCTGGGATCGAGTCCCGCATCGGGCTCCCAGCTCCATGGGGAGTCTGCTTCACTCTCTGACCTTCTCCTCGCTCATGCTCTCTCTCATTGTCTCTCTCTCAAATAAATAAATAAAATCTTCAAAAAAAAAAAAAAAGATAAACATCCAGAAAAGAAATTACTGAGTCAAAAGATAAGACGCATTTATAATTCTTGTAGTTATTACAAAAGAACCCTCCAAAAGAGTGATGCTTAATTACCCTTTTCCCAGCGATGCATGATAAGGCTTATTTCCCCACAGCCTCACCTTTAGATGATGTTGGCAGACTTATAGATGGTTGACAATCTGATAAGTAATAAATGGAAAATCAGTGTGGTTATAAAATGCATTTCTACTATTATGAATGGGTTTGGGTTTCCCATTTTGGTTGGATTGTTGGTTTTCTGATGGTATTAGTTTTTAAGATTTTATTTATTTATTTGACAGACAGAGATCACAACTAGGCAGAGAGGCAGACAGAGAGAGAGAGGAGGAAGCAGGCTCCTTGCGGAGCAGAGAGCCCAATATGGGGCTCGATCCCAGAACCCTGGGATCATGACCTGAGCCGAAGGCAGAGGCTTTAACCCACTGAGCCACCCAGGTGCCTCTCTGATGGTATTAGTTTTTAAAAATTTCAGGAATTATTACCACAGAGTATCATGGCATGGTAGAAGACTTAAACATAAAAATAATATTATAACTAATATATTTAGGGGATGAGATAGTAAAGTGAAGAAAAAAGCATACATAATCTAACTTCTTCATCATTCATAGCAAGAATTAAATATGATTAAAGAGCAAAATTTTAGTTACATAATTAATGAGTTGAACTTCAGATTTTTTTATAATTATATTTTTCTTAACTTTGCGGGGTTCCTTTAGCAATAACATATCCAGCAGAGAAACTATTATCTGGCGTTCAGCCTTTCAGAATATATTCAGTTTATTTTTTTATGCTTAATTTCAAATAAAATTAAATATAAAATGTTCACTGAATTCGTTTGCATGATATGTTATACTTGTTCCATAAGTATTTGTTTTTATGCATTATCTTTCTTTATGGATAGATGCATAGGCTGGTATCTGAAATTATAGTCTTTAAAAGTCAACAGTGTGTTTCTGGGTGTGGGTATCGGGATAATTTTTATTTTATTTTATTCATTTATAGTCTCTTTATTACCTTAAATTCTATAATGATTACATATTATTATTACAAAAAAGACATTATTTTAAAACTAGAAATATCCAGAATTTTCAAGGTAATATCTGCAAACAATGCAATCTACAGTCAAACTAAGAAAACCAAGAAACTTTCCTTTCTTAGAAAGATAGAGACAAAAGAACATTATTTTGGATTATTCTAATAATAAACTAGTTAAAGATATCAAGAGTCAATTTTTATCTCTGTGGCTGCAAATAAAACTCTGAATGTTGATGAGATATAATTGGAGAAATTCTTTCCTATATTTTAAAATCATACAAGAATCTGTGGGCTATGCAACAAAAGCTGCAAATGTATTTAAATTGGGCCAATTTATAATTAATTACCTCTTTGCACACGCCGTTACCCGATTAGAGCATGCAAATTTTACTTTCAAGGGTGCTATGAGTTCACGCCCTGAAGTGCCTGGAGACTGACAGTCATATCTGACATCCTGCATTAAAAAGTTCCTTTGAATAGGTCAAAGCTCGTTTTGCTTTATTTTATTTAAAGTCCCCATCTGTAAGCCATGTTTACAAAAACTAAAAAGTTTTCTTCTGTAGTTAATTTCAACATTGATATTGGTCTACCAAAACATGTCTGGATTAATTTAACACTGATTGGCACGGACTTAAAATGTTCTTTATATGTTTGTTTAATGCAGTACCTAAAGGTAAAGAACTTTTTAAAAAAATTAAACATGGGGGGCGCTTAGGTGGCTCAGTTGGTTGGGCGACTGCCTTCAGGTCAGGTCATGATCCCTGAGTCCTGGGATCAAGTCCCACATAAGGCTCCCAGCTTTGCAGGGAGTCTGCTTCTCCCTCTGACCTTTTTCCTTCTCATGCTATCTCTCACTCTCTCTCAAATAAATAAATAAAATCTTTAAACAACAAAAAAAAAGCTCTCCAGATGCTTTAAAAAAATTAAACATGATATATTATTGTATTATTATATTATAATATTATGTTATTGTAGAGAGGAGAGTTTTAAATAACCTAACCTTGAATTGTATGTCGCAGCTACTAATAATTTTAGAAATATTGAATTTCTATCTAGCAATTTTGAGTTAGCTAGAAAATCATTCTTGTTTTGTTTGGTTGGTTTGGGTTTTTTCCCAGTTTTACATATGTTGCTCAGGAAGGCTTAAAATATTCAATGAAAGTCACATATCTAATGTGAGAGTCACACAAAATATTTAATGAAATTCACATATCTTCATTTAATGAAGAATGAAGATCAGAACTCTAAATGCTACATAGTTCGTATACCCTTCTCTACAATGGTGAAGCCAGATATATGTTATCTGTCACCACAATAAGGCTGCGTAACAAACAACTACAACACTTCAATGGCATGTAATAAATATTTAACGTTGTTGAGGAGCATATGGTTCATATCATTAGATCTGCTGTACTGGACCAGCCTCAGTTGAATTGAGCTTGTCTTTTTCATGCACGTCTGGTCAACTAGCAAGTCAAGGGAAAGCAGGGTGGTCTAGTACGACTCATCTCTGCTCCACGTGGTCTTTCATCTTCTATCAGGCTAGTTTCTTCTAATCTTTTCTTTTTCTTGTTTTTATACACACACACATACACACACTTACCTATTATTGGTATGTATACAAAATGCAAAATGAAAGTCCTTTTTTCAAATTTAAGTTATCATACACATTTTTCTATGGCACTAAGGATACACCTATAGCATGAGTTTTGGTGCTACAATACTTAGCAAGTACCATGATTCAATCAATCCCCTATCACCAATTAGAGATTTATAGCCTCATTTATTGTTTTCCTGGATACCATATATTCTGCGAGCTACCTCAATGAGTTACTTCATTTGTAATAAAGAATTGAAAAATAAACTTTTTTTCTTTTTTTTAACAAGCTGGACTTTAGATTTCAGAAAGTATATCATACAACCCCATATTTCTCACTTTGGGCCTAATACCTAACCCCTATTTCCAAATTCAAACAACCCATCCAGTTTCTGAGACAATCCTGGGAATATATATTACCACAGCACTTTGTACTGGCCAGAAATTTTATCCTGAATTCATCTTCTCATTAAGGATAAATAATAAAATAATAATAATAATAATAAAGGTAATAATAATAATACATGGGCACTGCGTGGCACGCTTCATAAGGAGAGGTTGGCATTGCAAATTTCTGTCCCTGCATTTTATAGAAGGGTGTAGTAGCCCAGAGTAGGAACACAAACCATAAAGCTGTATTGTTCAGAATCATCTCTCATAGCAATCATATTTATTTGGGGTCAATCACTATTTTTTTCTTTTCCTTTACTAAGTATTTATTTATTTATTTGAGAGAGAGAGACCGTGCATGGGAAAGGGGCAGAGAGAAGAGGAGACAAAGTCTGAAGAAGGCACCACACTGAATCCAGAGCCTATGCAGGGCTGGACCTCATGACCCCGAGATCACAGCCTGAGCTGAAACCAAGAGTCGGGCACTCAACCAACTGCACCACCCAGACACCCCAACATCATTCTTTTTCTTAAATGTAAATCCCCCCAAAGAGTTAAATCTGTCATTTGCACATTTGTGTGAAATCATTTTAACTATCACCTACCGATACACCAAGTTTTATTTTCGTATGAACATCATACTGTTCACTGAGAAAGGAATACTGGTAATATCACATTATGAAAAAAAATTTAATTAAAGAGAGACTCACTCTATCATTTTTGTTCAGGGATCAAGGCTATTACTAAGAATTCTCAGGTTCTAATCTGGGTGGTCCTGTTACTTCATTGAAATTTGTATTGAGATAATGATAGAACTAATACAGAGAGATCCTAGTTTCCTCTAACAATACTATCTTGCAAAACACAATGCAAGTATCACAACCAGGATATTGACATTGATAGTATCCAGCAATCTCATTCAGGTTTCTCCAGTTTTACTTGTATCCATTTATATATGCTTATAGGTATGTGTGTATGTGTATGTGTGCATTTAATTCTATACAGTTTTATCATGGGTAGGTTCATATATCCACCACCACAGTCAAAACACAGAACAATATCATCACCACAAGGATTTTTTGTTACCCTTTTATAACCACACTAAACTCCCTCCGTCCTTCCTTATATCCACGACTAATAACCTACAAATCACAAATATATTACCCATTTCTATAATACTATCATTTCAAAATGCTTATATAGAATTATATATATATAGAATTACATAGTACATAATCTTTTAGGATTGGCTTTTTTCACTTGGCATACTAGAGATCATTTAGGTCGCTGAGTGCACCAATAGTTCATTCTATCTTATTGCTGAGTATCATTCCATGATATGGATATACCACCATTTATTTAAACTTTCACCCACTGAAGGACATCTGGTTTTAAAAGCTTCCATGGACATTTGTGTACAGGATATTGGTGTGAGCCTACATTTTAACTTTTCTGGAATAAATGCTCAAGACATTGCAGTATCACATGATGGCTACACGGTTAAGTTTTAAAAGAAACTGTCAAACTGTATTCCAGAGTTCTGTGCCATTTTACATTCCCAGTGACCCAGGAGTGATCCAGACTTCGCATCCTTGCTACAATGTGGTAATGTCACTATTTTCATCTTAGCCACTCTGATAGGTATGTAGTGATATCTTACTGGGATTTTAATTTGCATTTCCCTAATGGCTAATGATGTTGAACATCTTTTCATATGCTTATGTGCCATCTGTATATCCTCTTTGGTGGATTGTCTGCATATGTCTTTTGCCCGTTTTCTAATTGGATTGCTTAGTTTTATTTTTCAACTAGTGAGTTTGAAGTTTTTTGTGTATTCTAATTATAAGCCCTTTGTCAAAAACGTGGTATGCAAATACTTTCTCCCAGTCTATAGCTTGTCTTCTCATCCTCTTCTCAGAGTTTTTCACAGAGTACAAGATTTTAGTTCTTTTTTTCTTTTAAAGATTTTATTTATTTATTTGACAGAGGGAGAGATCACAAGTAGGCGGAGAGTCAGGCAGAGAGAGAGAGAAGCTGGCTCCCCACTGAGCAAAGAGCCCGATGCGGGGCTCAATCCCAGGACACTGAGATAATGATCCGAGCCGAAGGCAGCGGCTTAATCCACTGAGCCACCCAGGTGCCCCCAAGATTTTAGTTCTAATGAGACTCAACTTTTCTTTTTACATATTTGGTCTTGGTGTCAAGTGGAAAAATTCTTTTCCTGGTCCTAGAGCCAAAGATATTCCTGTGTTTTTATTTTTTCTAAACTTGTATAGTTTTATTTTTTACAATTATATCCATAATCCACTTATGTTCACTTTTGTATAAAGTTTGAGGTTTAGGTAGAGTTCTGTTTTATTTGTATTTATTTACTGCCAATGGATGTCCAATTTCTCCAGTATCATTTGTTAATAGATTATATTTCCCCCATTAAACTGATTTTGCACTTCTGTCAAAAATCAGTTGGGCAGGGCTGCCTGGGTGGCTCAAGTTATTAAGCATCTACCTTTGGCTCAGGTTATGATCCCAGGGTCTGGGGATCGAGCCCTACATCGGGCTCCCTGCTCAGTGGGAAGTCTGCTTCTCCCTCTCCCACTCCCCCTGCTTGTGTTCCTTCTCTTGCTGTGTCTATCTCTGTCAAATAAATAAATTAAAAATAAAAATAAATCAGTTGGGTGCATTTCTTTAGGTCTGTTTCTGGGTTTTCTATGCTATTGTCTTTGAGGCAATTATTCCTATGTTAGAGCTTGACCCTGCCATCTTATTTCTTGTTTTCTATTTGTTTACTCTTGTTTCTTGATTCCTTATTTTCTTTCTCTTGCCTTCTTGGGGGTCATTTTACACGTTACAATTCCATCTTTATTTTCAGTGGGTATCTGTATAGTTTTCATAGTGGTTGCTTTGACTATTACAATATATGTACATGACTATTACTAAAATATGTATTTTTTGGCCATCACCTTTTTTTCACTTTTAATCATTTCCATTTTTTTAAAACTTCTATTTCTTTGCTGAGGTTTTCTATTTTTACATTTGTTTCAAAAGAATTTTCATTTGATTACTGAAGTTATTTTTATGATGGTTACTTTAAAATCCTTGTCAGGTAACTCCAACGTCTCATTTATCTCAATGTTGACTTCAGTAGATTGCCTTTCTCACTCAGATTATGATTTCACTGGTTCTTGGTATGAGGGGCAATTTTTCAAGTGTATCCTGGAGGTCTGGTCTACTATTTTAGAAGACTCTGAATCCTAAAGGGCAATCACCCTGTTTGTCATGTGGGTCCTGGTTTCTTTTGTGGGCTGTGGCTCTGATGACAAGTTAATTTTCAGAGCCCTTACTGTGTTCTTTGGGTCCGCTTGCTTCATCTGATACTGCTGGGGCTCTCCCAGGTCTTTGCGCCTGAGGGAGCAGAAGGGGTTTCTTCAGCCCTGGGCCCCAGTGTCTCTGGGTGAGGGGACAAAAGTCTCAGGCACACGGGGACCAAAGTTTCCCAGGCCAGGCTCCGTTTTGCCAAGGCCACCCAGCTGTCCGCACATTGTTTATCTCTTAGTGACCAGAGTTTTCAGGCCTGGTGAGGAAGGAGAGCACTCTTCCTGGCCACTTACTGCTGTTAGCTGAGATCCCAGGTGATCTCCCCTTGCCAGTGCAGCTGGGCTGTCCTGGTGACAGTGGAAGGGCTCCCATTAGATCCACGAAAGGAAGGCCACCTTCTGTTTCTAGGTCAGGGGTCAGGTAATGCTGGGTCTGAGTTGTTTGCTGTTTGGGGGGAACAGGAGACGCCCTGACACTGCACTGTTCCTTTCATCCTGATGACAAATCCGTTCCTCTTTCTCTTTGCCACTTCCAGAGTTCTGTGCTGTTCCTTCCGTCCTGACGACAGATCAGGTCACCTTGCTCTTACCCACTTCCAGATGTCTGTGCTGTTCCTTCGGTCCTGACGACAGATCACCTCGCCTTTCTCTTAGCTACTTTCAGAGTTCTGCATTGTTTGCTGCTTGCATTATTTCTGAGATTTCTAGTTGTACTTAGCGTGGAGCAGCAGAGAGAAACAAATCTACGCTTCTTGACTGGATCATAACTCTGAATGATCCTTATTTTTTTTTTTTAAGATTTTATTTACTTCTTTGACAGACAGAGATCACAAGTAGCCAGAGAGGCAGGCAGAGAGAGAGGAGGAAGCAGGCTCCGTGCTGAGCAGAGAGCCTGATGCAGGGCTCGATCCCAGGACCCCGAGATCATGACCAGAGCCAAAGGCAGAGGCTTTAACCCACTGAGCCACCCAGGCGCCCCTGAATGATCCTTTTTTGAAGCACAAGTTACTTACATCATTCCTTTGTTTAAAACCTTATAGCAGGTATGTGCTATGGTGAGTGCTGTGAAGTGTGTAAACCTGGCGATTCACAGACCTGTATCCCTGGGGCTAATAATACATTATATTATTAATAAATTATATTGTTAATAAATATTTTAAAGGTAAAACCTAATAGCAGCTTCAGATTTCATTCAGAGAAAAGCCAAAGACCTTAAAATGGCCCAGAAAACCCAACATAATTTGCCTTTGCCTTACAGTGACCTCTCTGATCTTATCTCCCATTATAGCCCAACCCCTCGCTTTACTTTGCTCCAGTCAAATGACTACTTTCCTGCTCATCAAACTCTTCCAGGAATTACACATCTTCACATTCATTCATTCATTTGCCTAGGCTATTCTTCCTCCCGATAGCCACATGGCTGGTCCCCCAGCTCCTTTAATCTCTCCTCAAAATACCAGCTTTTCAGCGATGTCTTCCCTGCCCTACATCATCACTGTCACCCTTTTACTTTTGCATTTAGGAGGTTGTGTGTTGTCTACCAGAATGCCTGATATCTAGTAGGTGCTCAGTAAAACTGCTGGATAAATGAATTAATAACAGGACACACGTTCATGTACAGTGACTCACCTGTCGCTTACTTGGGTTTGGAATGGTTCTGTTGTGGGAAAGATATCACCTGGAAAGAAAGTGCACTAGAACCTACAAAAGGCAACAGCAGGGGAAAGAGTTCCCAGCCAAGTGAACACTGGGAGGCAGTTTATTCCCACCCAAATGGCACTCTACAAAGATGAATTTCTGGAACGCTAAAAGAATTAGTATAGCTTCTCCCTTTGAAGGACAAGTAATCATTCTCCAGAAAATCCTTGTACACAAATTACCTAAAGGAGACTACAATAAATAATAATAAAGGTAAATACATAGTGCTTTGAACATGATAAGCACTGGCTGAAACATATTCTGTTTATTCATGTACTCCTCACAAGAACCTTTCAAGGAAATCCAGTTTTTACTGTCCCTTTAGATACATGTAAACTGCAGTACAGAGAGGTTAAATCACTTGCTCATGGTCACACAGCACACAAGTTAAAGGGCTGGGACTCAAACCCATGCAGGTGGGCTTCAGAGTCTGTACTTTTTGCTACCATCTTACATTGTAAAAGAAACAACCTAAATTGGTTTGTCTCCTACACAAGAGAAAGAAGGAGAAAAAAAAAAGGTACATAACTCATGAGCAAATAAAATGATAAATATCTGGGAAATTCATTCCAACTTTTTTTTTCCAAACTTGAATTGGAAGCTGACCTCTCATGCAAAAGTTATACTTGTACTCAATTAAATGCATACAATTCAGCATGAGAAGCCTGTACAGATTTTTTAAAGGTAGCACATTGTCCCCTCTTACTGATGAAATGTCGTACCTTATATCAATGAAAAATAAAATTATATCCATTAACAAGCCAATGCATTAGAATAAAATCATATCCATTAACAATAGAGGAAGGTAAATGCTATTTGCCGTGTCATTGTCAGGTTCTACGCTGTCATTATGAAAAGGCCAATTTAGCAAAAGTAACACTTGCTCTTTCCGGATGACTGTATAGTTGAAGTTATGGGAAACTGCCCTGTTTGACCGTTTTTGACCTACCATTATGGCAATTTCACATGGTTCAGCATAACACATCCAGGCCTCTTTTTTTTTTTCATTCTTGACGTAAGTCCTTTTTATTCATGGTTTTTATGTTTATATAAAGTCAGAGATTAAAGGTCACCTTGCTTCTATGTACCTAACATACCCTTTTAATATAATATCCTTCTTTCAGGTCAGAAAGCAGAAACCAGAACAATGCCCACTGCATAGTCTATTTCCTACTGATGTATTGATTTGTTTTCCTAAGAAGTTTTAAGCAATTACACTTTTTTCCACCCGGTCTTGCAAGACTAAAGACTTAAATAGGATTTAAAATAAATCTGCAAATGGCATTACTTCCTATTCCAATTTTCCCACTTACATTTAATGAAACTGTGATTTACTCTAAAGTTATATTTTCATATGCTTCCCCCTTCTTACCTCTGTTTTTAAATAGAGTTTATCACCTGCTTCTGTAAATGCCCAGATGTAGCTACGTTTAGGCATTGAGATCTTCACTGGAAAAAAAAAAAAAATGCCGTTTTTCCCCAAGGTCAGTAAGAGTTTCTATCTGTACTTAAGGAAGACAGAATCAATTATTAATTTGCGAGGGCCTCCCCACCAGCTAGAGTTCTCAGATACACTGAGGACGAACATGTCGTAGGCATTCCAAAGGAATAGGTGCAGAGGTATTCTGGGAAATCTGGGTAGAACAAGCTGACACTAACTTGTAGAATGACTAAATCAGTGTCTCTCTAACGGATTGCTCAGGTCATCTTGATGGAGACCTTATTGCCATTGTTTGAAGAAAAGAAGACTTGCTGAAAGCTGCTGGACACATAAAGAAAAATCAGACACGATTCCTATTTTCAAAAAGTAGAGAATTTAACCTTGTTTTCTAGGGTCAGCCAGGCAGGCTGGTCCAATGAGATTGTCCAGAACCTTGGTTTGGGTGACCAACTGTTTTCTACCCCTCAGCCTTCTGCTCCTAAGATTCACAGACATAGGTCAGAGGTCTCATGTCCCTGATGAGTTCTGGCATCTAGATCTATACTCCAAAGCTCTTGGAAGTCCAGTGGATTTGCTAATTATTCGATAGCTCCCCAATCTATACTTACTCAGGAATGCATCTGCAACCTGAGAGCCTGGCATTCCTTGGGTACCCCAATTTCTCAATCAGATTGGACACAGAAAGATTTAAAACATGAACCAGAATTACTTGAATGCCTCTCATACTTCAACAATTCCCACCATATATGTGCATTCAAATTTACTCTATTAAAAGTCGCAGGCAGGCATGGAGCACCCACTGTCTATGCTGTAACCAGCGTGTCACATGTGTGATCTGATTCGATGCCCACCAGATTCTTGCAAAGTAGATGCATTGTTCCCAATTAGCAGAAGAAACAAAAGCTCAGCATGGTTACATGGCTTCTTCAGGGACACACATAGTGTCTGAGCCGGATTTCAGACCCAGGGAGTTGCAGTTCAGAGTCTATGATCTTACACAAGGTATCTCACAAGAGAACAATTATGGAGGCCACACACTAATTCTGAAAAGTAAGTAAAGAGATGGCAATGAACGTTTTAACCTCAATGACTCCCTACCCAATATACATTCACCAGATAATGGCCTGCCTTCCTTTTCACTGCATGCTCTGTTGGCTCAGTTGGATACAAATACGCTGACGCCTGCATCTTCCCAGAGCACACTCAGCTTAAAAAAAGATGAGCTCAGAGTAAGGACTGATCCTTTCCCATGCTTCATTGACAAAACCTACGGAACTCTCCCTCAGTCAAACTCATGTGCTTCTCATCCCAGAAAAATGCACGTTGTGGCCCAGGCTAGAAGAAGAGATCTGCGATGATTTCTACCTCTCTATTATGAAAATTACCCCTGATCATTTCCCTACAGTGAAGGATTCTGAAGTTTAATTTCCACTTTCCCAACATTCTTACAGATTTTGAATTATTTCCATGTTCCCAACGTAGGACTACAAGGAAGGAAGGAAGGAAAGAAGGAAGGAAGGAAAGGAATATATCAGGCACAAAAAAATCACTTCAAAAACATTTAGGAAGAGAAAAATAATAACCACAAAAAGTGAGAGCATGATACCAGCAGACTCTAGCCTTAAAGATGAAGAGTTGCAATTGCCCCAACCCAACCTCATCCTCAACACCTGTGAAAACACTTTTTGGTCTTAAGAGCCATTGCTACAAGGGTGCTGCCCAAGTGCATCCTCAGTTGGAATATGGCTCTACTCTCCCCAACACCTCACAGGGATCTTTTCCTCTTGGAACATCAGTGCAGAACCCCAAAGTCTAGGGTATATATAGAGAGAGACACGCATCTCAGTACTGTGTTACACAATTAACACAACTGCCTGGCTAAGACATTTAACATTGTCTTGATACTTCTGAAGGTGAGGAAGCCTTTGGTCAGTTCCGTTCCATGGAGACATTTCACTATTACAGAAAGAACCTTCTAGACTTTGAGGAAACAATTCTTTTTCTGTATTTAATAGTATTCCCTTATGTGTACCCAGGCCTCTTTGTAATGTGACTTTGTAGACCTTGTTACTAAGAATTGGCATCTATCTCCCCACCCTATGAATGATTTGATTTGGCATCTAAATGTGGCAGCAGGGCCAATATGGCCATTATGACTCTAAGGCCTGGCAACTTCTATCCTCTCTCAGAACTTGGCCAACCCACCAAGCTGGACTAACCTGTGGGAAATGAGGGGCCACAAAGGCCAGATTCATGTCAGGCAGGCAACCCCAGCTGCAGCCTCACACGTGAGAGGGCAGTGCCATTCAGCCGAACCAACCAATCCCCCAGAGCCAGCCAATACGGGGCCCAGCTGAACCAGAAAAATGATTTACCTGAGTCCACGCCAATCTATCAACCCATTCAGGAGTGATCTAAATACATAGTTGTTGTTTTAAGGCACTAAGTTTTAGAGTGGTTTGCTACACAGCAAAAGTTGGCTAATATATCTATTCTAGAAATACCGATAGCAGATAAGTAAGGGGAAAACATGATACAGGGAAAACACCTCTCCACACAACCCAAATTTGTTAGGAATAAGCAAATGTTACCTTTTTTTTTTTTTTGATAAAGTAGATGTATTTATGATACGTTCAACTCCACCACCATAGAACAATACAACTTGAATTAAATCACTAGTATTTTTAAAACTACTTTTTTTTTTAAATGATAATATGATGTAGTGGAATGAGTGTTGATTGGTAATAAGGAGACGTGCACTTTAACTCGGGCTCTTCTGGAAGCTGGGTGACTGTGGCAGGTCCCACTCCCCGACATTCCATTAGAGGAGAGAAAAATGAAGGGATTGGTTGAGAAAATATTTAAGACCTGGGCAATTCTAAAATGTAGGATTTTATGGCATTTTTTTTTGTTTGAGACATTAGCATATTTTTTTATCACTACATTTCTAGGAGGGGATAAAGAACACTTCATTCAACCCTCCAGCTTTGTCATGATCTTCAAGACCACACCCAGGCCTGAGAATGGAGCATGGAAGAGGACAGACATGCCCCAGCGGCGTGCTGGAGCTTTCTTGTAAGGTCACGAGAGCCAACTGTGTCCTTCTCTTCCCAAATCTATGTTCACTGGCGACGTGTTGGTAGCTTGGGAGTCAGATGCTGCGGGAATATTTTAAAACGTGGACATCAGCGAATGTTACAAATCCGTTTTTCCACCAGGACAGCCAGTTGTTAAACATTAACCAGGACAACCCTGGACTCTTCATTCACTGAGTCAACATCCTAAAAGGCAAGCTAGATATTACATAAGGAGGTCTGAAATATTTTGGTACAATCGAGAAGTATGGTGAAGCAGGGGAAAGGGTGATGCATAAAGAGATAATACCTACTCCAAGCAGAGGGAAAGTTCCGTGAAGACTTGAGGCAGAAAGGAATATGCTGTGTCTGAGGAAATGGAGGAAGGCCAGTGGGGTTATTGTGGCTGGAGTAAGGAAAGCAAGGAGCCGAGAGCTTGAAGGGAAGGTGGAGGAGGTGTTAAGAAAGACTTCAGAGGGGCACCTGGGTGGCTCAGTGGGTTAAGCCACTGCCTTCGGCTCAGGTCATGATCTCAGAGTCCTGGGATCGAGTCCCGCATCAGGCTCTCTGCTCAGCAGGGAGCCTGCTTCCCTCTCTCTCTCTGCCTGCCTGCTTCTCTGTCTACTTGTGGTCTCTCTCTGTCAAATAAATAAATAAAATCTTAAAAAAAAAAAAAAAAAGAAAGAAAGAAAGAAAGACTTCAGGGGTTCAGACTATGCAACCCTGTGAAGGGGGGGTGCATTTCATAAGGCAGCAGGACCAGGTCAGGGGTGCAGGGAGGAAGAGAATGAAGCCAGTCCTAGAATGGGGTTTGGGGTATCTTGGGGACTGGGTGTTGGATCGTGCGGTAAAACGGGGCCACTGTGTGCGGGCGTAAATGAAGCTGTATGTGGGGATGACAGTCCAGTGAGTGGAGGACTGCGGAGTCAGAATCAGCAAAGGAAACTGAGTGGTCAGGGAGGTGGGGAAAATCCACGAGCAAAGAAGTCAAGAAAATGGGGCAATCAGAATCTAAAATCTAATAAAAGATCAAGCACAAAGGGAGCTAAAATGGCCACTGGCTTCACAATATGAAGGTCATGGGTGGCTTCAGAAAAAAGTCTGGAGGAGTGATGGGGACAGAATTCAGGCTGATATGGACTGAGGAGCCAGGGAGAGGTGAGGACAGAGAACAGCGGCAGAGAGTACGGTAAAGTCTTTAAAGATGTTCTCTGTGAATGAAAAGGAAAAAGAAGGGAAAGCAGTCAGTTAGGGTCAAGAGAGGGCATACAATTTTCTTTGAAGAGGGGAGAGGCCTGTCGTGTTTAATATTGATTGTCTAGACCTAGTGAAAGGGAAATACTGACAACACAAGAAAGAGAAGGGATAAATGTTAGTGTCAAATCATTGAGAAATCAGGGTCCAGGGCCAGGGAGGGAGGGATGGCCTGGGAGGGGAGGAGGGAAACAGAGGGAAAGACAGAGCTGAAGACCAAGCTCTCATCCCCATCTGGGGATGGAGGCATCATGGAGGTAGAGATGTCCTCCAGGGCAATCTCTCTCCTCCTGGAGATAAGAGGTCACATAAACTACCAGGAGGGAGGCAGCTAGAGACTGGAACAAGGAGAAGGTTCTAGTGAATGAGGAACAGCAGGACAGATCATTAGCTCTGGAGCCTGACAGACCTGGGATCCACCACTTAGTGGCATACAACCTTAGATGTGTGGCACCACATGTCTAAATCTTTCATTTGACCAACAATAATGGAGCAAGTATTATATACCAGCAGTGTACTAGAAAAATCAGATTAAAGTCCTTGAATTCAAAGACTCCATCTTCTAGTGGGCAAGTAAAATGAGTCAGACAAAATTAACACAGCATTAAAAGGGTTCACATGAAGGAAAACATAAGGAATTCTAGGAGCACAGAAGAAGGAGGTCCATTCTAGACTGGAAGTTTTAGAGACAGCCTTCCAAGAAAGAGCCATTCTAGCTAATGCCTCAGTTTCCCGAATGCAAAATGAGGAAAATCAATCGACTCATTAATAAGACAGTCACCATACGATATGTTGGCATGATGTCTACAACACAACAATTATCAATAAGTTCTACTTTCCTTCCCTCAAAATCCTCCCAGTACCAATGAGACTATTGGGCTAATCCACAGAGTTGTCACAAACTTCCATTTTCTGCACAAATTTTTAATTCTTCCCTGTTTCTCAAAACATAGTCTCCCCTAATGATGGCTAGAAGCCATTAAAATAATCCCTGATAGCAAAACCCCAACTTAGAAAAACATACAAGATAACTAACAATGTCCTACGTAGGGAATTGGAGACACAGGGGGTATAGAAAATTCACAAGTTCTTTCTCTCCTTTTTGTTCTCTTTCATGTTTATGAGCCAGATGCAGTTGGATCCTAGATACATGAGTCCTTCCTTCCTTTAAAAAAAAAAAAAATGAATGATCAATGTATCAGTTGACAGTGTTGACTGCAAAAAGACAATAAGCCGTCTTAAACTGGGCTTAGACAATGAAGGGCTTGATACACTCAGTGGCTGATCCGGCATCTCAGATGACATCAAAAGGATTTGGTTCTTCACTAGCTTGTCCCCTGCAGGGTCAGCTTACCCTTTAGGCTCCGAACGTGTTAACCAAACTACCCCAGTATCTTTATTCATGAGAATAAAATAACAAATTCAGGTTCATCCAATATCCTTGCAACACATGATCCAGCAAAAGAGAGAACAGTTCTTTTTCCATAAGTTCAAGGAAACCTCCCCTTACTTTGGATGGGTTCTGAATAGACCATTCTGGAGCCAGTCCCTGTGCAGTGACCTCCAATAGAACTTTCTGCAATGATGGAAACGTTCTCTAGCGGGCTTACAAATAGCCATTAAACACTCAAAATGTGGCTCAAGTCGGCTGAGAAACCGCTTTTTCATTTTATTCTAATTCATCAAAATTTAAATGTAAAAAGCACTATGTTTCTAGAGGCTCCTGTGTGGGACAGTACAGCTCTGCAGCGAGGGAAGGGTGGAGTACACTGATTGGTTAACCCCAGTGCCCACGCTGCCTTGAGCTGGGGGTGAAGTGAATCCCATTCATTCCACAAAGGGAAGTCATCATGCCTGGTGTTCCGGAGCCCACCATTTTTATTTACCAGAGATTAATGGCCCAATTCAAGTGAGATCCTTTGCCGAGGAGTTGTATTTATAAATCTTACCTAGGACAATGCCACGTGAAAGTCACTTTCAAATAATGGCCTTTTAAAGCTGAGAGTGACCTGAAGGCTTGCGCATTTCAGATCCATATTTCACAGAGAAGAAATGGGCTTAAAGCATCAGTTTCTTTCATTATGGCAGTTCTGAGCAGGGGCTGGGTATGCTGACCTTCAGCCATCTTTCCACTGTAGAATTCTGTCTTCACGCGACAGCACTCCAATAGGCCGACTGTGACAGAATTAACTTCATTCCACATGAAGCTTTGTAATCAATGGCTTATTGCAGCTTCTGAGAAAGAATGTGACCATAGAGGTCTTCTATTTCACACTCAAAAGACCCAAAGAACCTAAGGGGTAATATAAACAAAGCAGTCTGGCCTGGTGGGGCCTGCGACTGAATGGATACCACGCACTGTGTCTAAAGCAGGCAATCACCACTCTGCTCCAGCCAAGTGTGTGGCCATGGGGGTGCATCAGCCAACGATGCCCGCCATGCCTTCAGATAAGAAATCCAGATTTGTATAGGAACTCTCCAGATGTTTCAATGTTGGCTTCTCGGGTTTATACTTTTAATGACTTATGCAAACCAAACAAGATCATGAATGGGTTTAACCTGCAGTTTTCACCCTGTGGTAGAGATTTATAAAGTCTGACCCGCTGAAAATTAAAGCCTTCAGAGTAGTTGCTGCTGGAGATGCCCATGTGTTCTGACACATGCCAAGCGACAGTTTCCAACCACAGGTACGTCTGAGGGCTTTCTTGAAGCCAGGGTCCCACTGTTCTGAAGCCCTCTTGGCCATCAAGAGGGTTTGGCAGAAATGTTAAGGTCTTAAGAGCCCAGAGGAGAGAGGCCTATAGTTACTGATAGGTGGAAATTGGTGGATAAATCCCACAGTTCCCCAGCACCTCAACTGGGATAATTCTAAGGTATGTTCTGCACTGTCTCCCAGAGTTCCTCAGTGGCATGGACCTTCCCACACCCAGAGTAGAAACTATCTGATAATTCACCCTTTATATTGCCTTACTTTGCCTGCCCCTTTTGGGGTGTCACCTTCCAGATAAACCACTTGAACTCGAATCCTTGCCTTCGGGTCAGCTGCTGGAAGAACTCAACCTACAAACACCAGAAACCTGAATTTGCTTTAGTATTTCACTTGTTTTTATTTTGTTTGGTTGTTTTTGTTTTTCTTTTTGTCTTTTCTCCCTATAATAATGAAATATGTCCAGGGCTAAAATATATGGAAGATTCACAACATAGTCCAAAGTGGCCTCCACTCTGGTATTCTGATAATTCAATATTCACAATACGGTGCTGAAACTGCCGCCCTCTTGCATAATGATGCCATGCTATAGGAACAAATGTTCATCTAAAAATAGAATCCATTATGTATACCAGCACAGTTGTTAGTTTCTTAGCATAGCAACTAGTTCTGCCCCATAAAACTTTTCATGGAGGCATTCACTTCAAACAGGTGCAGTTTGCCATGCCACAGTACAATTTCCAGACCACGGTGCCTAAGTAAGTGGGGAGTTTTGCACATGCCAAAGAAAAATCTCATGCAGAATCATTCTCATCACAATCCATGTTCCCTGTAGAAGATAGAATTGAAAGCCACAAATTCTACTGGGAGACACATGAAGGTTACCACTCTCAAACGCATTATGTAGAGGTGATTAAATCACACGCTTCCTGTCACACCTGCATATGATCTGGCTCTCTCTGGTTTCCCTGGTGGGGTTATGTGTCAATAGAGGAAGAGTCCTACAAATTAATAAGAAACGACAGGATGTTATAATTTAACAAGATGATATCTGCTTCTGTACCCATAATAGAAATTTAAGTTATAAAATGACAATAAGTACATAAAATCATTCTTACAACCAACTTTGCTTACTCGAGTGGAGTAGAGTGGAGTGGAATTTAATTGAATATAGAATTAAAACAGCAACTTGGTCCAATAGAGGGTCAAGAAAAACATGAACAAATGGGGCTTCAATGCTTAGGACATGGTAAGGATAAAACAAATAGCTCATACCTGGAACATTTGGAGAATGTAAAATAAAATGAATTTTAATCAACAGAATGTAAAAAAACATCTTTTTTATTCAATCTTGGATACTGTGAATCTCTCTAAAAAATGCTAGTAATTTCCTGCCTTCCTAAGTACAGTATAGGGAATATTATTCAATCATAGACAAGTAATTCAAAATCTTGTAGGGCCTCTGGGTGCTCAAGCTGAGTATTACTTCTGATAGAAATTAGGCCACGGACAGGAAAGGTAGAGTGAGCACATCCTCTCAGGAAGTCTACGGACTTAATTTGTGATGTCAGCTTGCTTTCTGTCAGTGTTCACCTTGCTGCACATTAGAAGCAAATGAACAGCTTTCCCCGAGAAAGTCCAATGGCCTGACCAGACCCCGGAACAATGAAGTCAGCTTCTCTGTGGGGTACAGCCCAGGAATCAGCATTTTTGAAGCTCTCCCGGTGACCTCAATGTGCAGCTCAACTTGAGAATCACCTCAGACTGTTGGCCTCTTCTCACAAATGTAAACCTACTGAGGTTTCTCTTCAGACAAATCTCATAAGAAAAACTAACTTTACACATTAAACAGGTCCTTTAAAAAGCAAATGATTGGGTGCCTGGGTGGCTCAGTGGGTTAAGCCCTGCCTTTGATTCAGGTCATGATCTCAGGGTCCTGGGATCGAGTCCCGCATCAGGCTCTCTGCTCAGCAGGGAGCCTGATTCCCTCTCTCTCTCTGCCTGCTTCTCTGTCTACTTGTGATCTCTCTCTCTGTAAAATAAGTAAATAAAAAAATTTTTTTAATGTTAAAAAAAAAAAGCAAATGGTTAAGAGCCAGGACATACAACCAGACTACCTGGATTCTAATCCTGCCTCTCCTAGTAGCCAACCATATGACCAGGGGTCATTACTTGATCTCTGTGTACATGCCAATGTCTGTACCTGTATATGGGTATAATAATAGCACTATCGTCATAGGCTTTTGGAAAAGATTAAATGAGTGTGTCTGTGTACGCATATGTGTATTGGAACAGTGGCTTGTGGAAAATATCACAGACGTGTTTGCTATTATTGGTGACAATGGTAGCCATGATAAGAACGATAATTAAAAGGTACGTGCAAATTGGATTCATGCATATTAAAAAATGTATTTATTATATTTGAACACCAACTTACTAATAAAATGATTGCTCAAGGTTCATGTTTTTCCATTTTTAAATCAGTTGACCAAAACAAACGATGATAAGATAGGGAAAAAATGGAGGAGAAATAACTAATAATATTCTTATTTTAGTCTATTTTGACTGTGGTAAGTGCTTAAATGACTCAACTGTCCATCTAAATTTATTTTACCAGAAGGGGGAAGGGGGAAGACTTGTCTTGCTGATTCAGTACAGAAAAGGCTTAACAAGGACCCCATGGGTAAGATCAAACCACCTTGGATTGGCAAGAGAAGGAACCAGAGAACAATCAAAAACACTCACTCTACCTACAACGTCTGTAAATCAAACAAAAGAGCAAAACAAGTATCTGGAAATTCTATTCATAACAAAGGCAAACACATTTTCCACATAACAGGAAGTAAAATTAAGAACAATATACCAAATGTATTTCTTCCACACATTCCTCCAATCTAGTGCCTTAAACTAATGTTGGTATCAACAGGTACAAATATCCCATTATATATAGCCTCATTGCAGGGAAAGCACACAATTTAATTTTTCCTTGCAAGACTGGAAAGAACCAAATAACAGCAACTCATAAAACTGAGGCACAATTTTTAATTAAATTATATTAGGAGTAAATTCTTTTGAATTTAAAGCCAGGGCGTTTTGTATTTCTCAACTCTGACCACAGCAGCTTCGAACACGCATTGCCATGGTTATTGGCATGATGAAGTGCAGTGAAGGGGGACATGAAAATCGTATCAATGCACTTTTACTTTACAAACAACCCCCAACAAACCGCAAAGCCGCTGTTTCATAATCACCACCCTGGTTTCAAAAGACATTTGAAGAGGTGACATTTCAGTCAGAAATTGTGCTAAAAATCCACGAAACACAATCTCCAAGAAAAATTTGTGAGAGGTTCCATCATAATAACATTTCTTCTTGTGTTGTGTCTACATAACCCAAGCAATCATCACATTTGGTTATCGTATACTAGCTAGAGTTCACTGAGGAAAAAACTCTGGGGCTCCTGGCGGTGAGAAGAAGGTAGTGTTGAGAATAAGTGGAGCTTAATCTAGAAGTGGGTTTGATGAGGAGAGGTTCATTCCTCAGCAATCAAACAAACCAATGACTATCTCAATTACACTTGAAAACACTACAGCTCTACTCTCTGAGGATCTGACCAGCATAGAAGCAGAAGGGCTGCCTGATGTCAGGATAGCTGGGACAATCCTAAAATGATTTATCTTAGGAAAAATGACACAACCATGGTGGAGTCCAATTCTTCTTGTGAATAATACCTTTTCCTCTTATCCAAGGGTTTTAAATCATCTTAAAGTTTATTCCATAAGATGCTTCAGATTCCCGAGGGTCCAAGAAACTTTCACCTATGATGGAGTATTTATTAATGAGTTATCCTCAGAGGAAAATCCTTCTAAACAATAAATCCCTTCTTTTGCCTTCCATGGCTCTGTTCCCAAAACATTATGAAATATATAAATAAACATCTTGTGTGCCCAAACAGACCTAAGTTTCAATGCTTTAGATCAAAAGACCACAGCTCTGTCTAAACAGAACACGAGTCACTATTACCTTGAAGGAGAAAGAAAAAACAAAACAGATATATTTAAAAATACACATAAACAGATGATCACCTGGCCTTCAAAACAGCACATTTGTGGTCTCTAATAATTACTTAGAGACACTAATTATTTAGTCAGAAACTAGGGTTTATTATATGCCAATAATAAAAAGCTACCACACATAACCTTGAGGGTGTTATGCCAAGTGATATAAGCTATGGAAAGACAAACACTGCATGGTATCACTTACACGTGGTTATCTTAAAAAATCAATAAATAAATAAGTCAAACTCTGAACTCACAGAAACACTACAAAAGTGGATGCTAGGGCCTGGGGTGGGGGTGGGGTAGAGGAAATAAGGAGAGGCTGATGAAAGAGCTACCTTTCAGCTAGAAGATTAATAAGGTCTGAGGATCTAATGTAAAACATGGTAACTACAGTTGAAAACACTGTCATGTATAATTGAAATTTCCTGAAAGTAGAACTTAAATGTTTTCACACAAACAAAAAAATAAATCCATGAGGTGATGGATGTGTTAATTAATTCCACAAGGACTCTTTCGCAATGTATATGTATATTAAATCTCCACGATGTATGCTTTAAATATCCTACAATTTTATTTGTCAGTAAATTATTAACTAATCAATATACCCCCATAAAGCTGAAATTTTTAAAACTAAAATTAAATTTTAAAAATTGAATTAAAAAAAAACAACCCACAGAGGATTGAAAGTTTACAAAGTGCCAGGCATTGTGTTACTCCCTTCACATAATACACTTAACAACAACCTTAAAAAGTAATACCCCATCTTGCAGATGAACAAATCCCAGGCTTAGATTGTAAAGAAATTTCAGCCAAGGTCATTCATTTCATAAGGTTGAGCAAAAGCTCAAACCCAGATCTGTCTAACTCCAGAGTTGGTTTTCTTAACCAGCTTGCAGGCTCCCAAATTATGGCTGTTTTAAGAAAACTGCTTGGCTTAAAACAAAAGTATTCATCTAATAGATTCCAGTGCCTCTTACTAAGAAATCCTCTTAATGCCCTTAATTAGGGGGCATCTATATTAAGACATCAAGCATTAAGCATCTATATTAAGCAGTTCCTAGAGACGGATTCTAGTAAAATTAGCTTATTTTAGAGGTGGTTCCAGGACACATCAGGAGTGAGGAACTGAGAAAGGAAAAGAAGGAAGGACATAACGGTGTGTTTGCGTGCCAGTCACCCCTGTAGATAAATGGGATTAATCCCACCAAAGAATGCTGGGAAGAAAAACATAAAGCTTGCACCTTTGAGTTATCCCACCCAAGAAGTGAGAGAACAGAGATATTTACCTATCAAACTCCTTGGGTTAGAGTGGGTGTTAATTCCCAGGGTCTTCCAGGGTGCCAAAGTGAGCTCTAGGGACCAGAAACAGCGAAAGAATGCAAGTGCTGGCCACTAGGAGTCAACCTGGGCCATATGGAGTAGTAAGGACTTGGGTACAGACTTCATGCTGCATCGAACTATCAGTTTCTTCAATAATGGTGAAGCCCGGGCACCTGGGTGGCTCAGTGGGTTAAGCCACTGCCTTCGGCTCAGGTCATGATCTCAGGGTCCTGGGATCGAGTCCCGCATCAGGCTCCCTGCTTCCCTCTCTCTCTCTCTGCCTGCCTCTCTGCCTACTTGTGATCTCTGTCTGTCAAATAAATAAAAATAAAAAAATTTTAAAAATCTTAAAAAATAAATAAATAAATAAATAAATAAATAATGGTGAAGGCATTCAGAGAAAGTGAAGGAAAAGATTCAGTCACTAGATGATGCTGGTTAGTTAGTAATGACTGGTATACTGCTCCAGGCCAAAGAATGATCCCAGCCCTCAGAACGCAATCCTCACATGCATTTTGCTGTTTTCTGAGGTAATTTCAGTTATTGTTTCAGACTCTGGGGAAAGTTACGGAATAAAAATGAACAGAGTTCATCTTTTTTAAGTTTATAACCACATTATTGTACTCAATAGACTCATATCCCACTTACCATACACAAGAAAGGTCAAAATTGTCTGGAATATACCAGTGTGCCCCAAAGAAGAACCACCATTGCTAAATGATGGTTATTGTACTATGTGGTGCCTGGCAGTTCTTTATGAAGGCCAGACTAAGTTTTTAATAGGATATTCCTAGAGTTTCTTGTGGAGATCTATGATTCATCATTTAGAATATCTGTGAACCCTGGACACTCATGCTGAAAAAAAACATCATTGAGGCTTATGTAAATATTTAATTTTTAAACTTTCTTTTGAACTCCTTATGGAAATTTAAAATTACCATAAGAGAAGACAGTCTATACTTGTCATTAATAGAAACTTAATCATTGCTCTGTACAAGGATCCAAATGGTGTCTCATGCAAATCACAGACCAGAAGAAAACGGCAGATGAGGCAGATGGTAGAGTCCATTCCTCCTGTCCTAAGTCCCTCAAAATGACTCAATATGCAGGTACAAATTTATGTCTACGAACTAGGGTTATGGGTAAACAGAAAGGGAGTTGTACTTATTACATCAGAAAGTATGAAAAGCATTAGATAAAAAGGGAAAAAATGAAGTGGGAAATGACATCCCTGAAGATCATAGGCATTAAAACATAGGAGCAGATCTATGGGCCGAAGTGGTGGTGAAGGGGTGAGTACCTGGAACACAATAGGACCATCAACTCAGATCAACCCCGACACCTCAGCTCCCACCTCCCACCTCCCACCTCCCACCTCCTGAACTACAAGAAAACCACAGGAGAAAGAGTGTGGTTCCAACCAGAAGGGACAGGGAACCACCAACACATAGGGCTACTCACTTAAAAAGAAATTAAATTTAGAGCCCCACCTCACATTAGTCCTCAAAACCCATTACATGATAGCTATGGTCCAGATGCTTGTGTCCTCCCCAGCCCCTGACCCAAATTCATACGCTGAAACCCTAATGCCCAAAGATGGGATTAGAAGGTGGGGTCTTTAGGCGGTGCTTAGGTCTTGAGAGCAGGGTCCTCAAGGATGCAATTAGTGCTTTTAAAAAGAGGCTCCAGAGATCTCTCCAGTCCCTTCCATGTGAAGATACAAGGAGAAGTCTGCAACTTGGAAGAGAGCCCTGACCTTGGACTCCAGCCTCCAGAACTGTAGAAATAAATTCCTGTCCTGAATAAGCTACCCGGTCTGTGGTATCTTGTGATAGCAGCTTGAACAGAATAAGATTAGAAACTTAAATTAATAATAATGATGGCCATAAGGATGAGGAATAAGACAGTCCTTAAGGAAAGCAAAAACAAACAAACAAACAAAAATGTGAATATGTCAAAATTGAAAATGGCAAGTCATCTTTTGCCATGCCTAAGTTAAAAATTGAGAAATTCAAAGACAAACCACAAACAGGAAGAAAGTATTTGCAACATCTATAACAGCTAAAGGATTAACATCTAGAATACATAGAAAACTCTCAATATAAGGCAAGGGATACAAGATTTATGTAACAGGAAACAGGAACAGTCCATAAATGTATAAAAATACGCACAGCTTACCAGCAAGTTAGACACTGGCAAATTAAAACAAAGAGATACAACCGTTGCATCAGATTGGCAAAAATAAAATGTTTCTTAATAGTGTTGGTGGGGCCTGAGGAAACAGTTCCTGTCGCACAAGACTAGCAGGGTTATAAAGTGATGCAACTATTCACTAAAATTTAGGATATGTATAGCCTTCAATCAGCAATTGTAGTTTCGAGAAGTTACTTCAGGGAACCCCTGACCCAAATACCCAGAGTGGGAGACACGGGCTAACTATTTCTGTATACTGCAGGATTGTTTTCTATAGCCCCAAACTAGAAACAAAGGCCAAACAGTCCGTCAATGAGAGATTATCACTAAATAAAATTTAGTAATACAGTCGATGGGATATGGATTTAAAACTATGAGGTAAATATGCAGGTACTTACATGAAAAGTTCTCTAAGACACATTATAAAGTAAAACACAGGTTCATGGAACAGTAAAAATAATATGATGGTATTTAGGGTACAAACAATCATAAACATTTCCATAGTTACTCATGTAAAATTCCTTCAGAGGATATCTGGAAAGGTATCACGAAGCTGATAGTGGCGGTTGACTTCTAGTCAGAAGACTAAGACTGGGGTCAGAGATGGAAAGGGCATAAGGACATTTATACTGCTTCACTCTCTTAACACAAAGATCGTATTTGTGTATTATTCATAAAGTTAAAGATAATTAAAATCTGTAATTTAAAAAAAAGTATCAGGAGTCCTTCACTTAGAAATGTCTATTCTTCCTCCTATTTCTTTTCAATTTAATGTAATTATGTGCTCCCCTTCCATCTCCCCCCAAGCTCCTCTTCTAAAGATACAAGGAGGAGCCCACTGAGCTGCACTGGAAGTCTTGGATCCCAACTAGTAGTAGCTAGTTTTATTTTTACACCAATCTTGGCACAGAAGCAGGAAATCAAGTTGCAAGGCAAAGGTCTACTTTGTTTCATCTTCTAGGAGGATAGGTTTGTAATAGCTCTTTAACATTGACTTCTTTTTTTCTTTTTGGCTTCTCCTCCAAACTTGTGAGGCAGATTCCTCTAGTACTTAAATGATTTTTGTGGCTAACACTTCCTGTGTTTGTTCCCGGTCCCAGTATGGGACCAACAAAAAGGCATAGCCTCATGTTGGCAACCTCTTAAATACTCTGGCTGTGCAGGCGCCCCTTCCCACCCACAATCACAAAAAAAGCTCATCCTCTTCCCATACTATACACTGACATAAGAAAAACCCCCGTGCTCAAAACAGTCCTATTCGGAAACTTCTTGTTGCTACTTATAGTCACTAAGATGTACAGAGCCAACAGTAAAGAAGAAAGTGATTAAAATAAGTTCAGAGCTGGTACAAAGTATGAACATTTATCCCTTAAGATCATGTTCATATGTATCTGCTTCCACCAGCCCCAAATAGTCTTTCAATGTTTCACCAAAGCACATGTTTGCTACCTAAAAATTACTTTCTACTATTTCCAGATTTTAATTCCTAAATCTATCTCCTTTGCTCCCTGTCTTCTTTGCCACCTATCATTTCTGTGATGAAAAAATCGAAGCGGGAGTTAGAGGAAGGGAGCATGTCACTGTCCATAAAGGGTGAAATGGGGGACTATAGCATCACCTATACAATGGTGTGATGCATCATGGAGTATCATATAGCCTCTACAGGAGAGAAGACATGGCTGAGACATTGTGTAAAATGTGAACATTTTCCTCCACAGCTATAAAAAGAAAGATCTCATTACAAGAGCTTCTTTACTAAGAGCTTCTTAAAGCCACTCAGCTCACCTCTGAGCAGACCAGGTGTTGCTCGGGCACAGGTTTCACGGCAAAGGAAAAACAAGGTGGGGAGAAGCCCAAAAGTGGCTGAGAAGCCCCTTATCGTAAATACCAACGCAAGCTTCCAAATCCACAGAAAACACAGTGCATAAAGTCGATGAATAAGCTTTAAAGTTTATTGTTTTCCCTCTGAGACACGGTCTCTATAATACATGGGAAAGATTCACATCACTAAGAGTCATTGCTAGAAAAAAATATTTTAAAGAAAATGGGCCTCTAAGTAACACACGGCCAGGTATCATCGATGATCTTATGCAAAAACATGGACTAAAAGCTTGGCTTGCCATCCTCATTGAGAGCATCATCTTCTAATATATCACTTATACCCGTCCATCTCCTAGAAGTGGATGTATCACTCTTTCTTGCTCCAAGACCAGGCTTAAAGCCAGAAGAAAATAACAAACTTAGAAGCATGAAAAGTTTAATTTTTTTTTCTTAAATCCTCTCATCTTTTGTATACTGATATATGATCATTGACTAGAAAATAAACCTCCTAACTCTGATATATGACTGAGGGATAACTTAGGTATTTAAAAAGTGAGAAATGAAATTTACCATCTCTTGGCAGAACTGTAAGATTAATATCCATGAGAGGGAAAGTAATAAAGAGATAAAAGGAATTGCTGCCACATTATTTGTTTCAGTTGGTCATAAACAGCATCACAACCAAGAGAAAATGGTTGTTGCAAAAAATTGAAAGAAATTTTCCTACACCTGAAAACAGGCCTAAGTCAAATTCCTGGGTTCACAGAACAATAGAGATGCATCAAAGAACCTTCTGTCCTAAACCCTTTTTCTTTCTTAAGCAAAGAAATATTTATGATTAGCCTTAGAAGAGAGCTTAACTGAGTTGCCATGAATTATTAAAAAACCCCAAAATACCTTCTCTTGCTTTTATAGAAGCTTGATTTACAAGCTGAAAAATCAAACTGACAGTTTAGTCTCTTGTACAAATACCCAACCTCTAAAAATGCCCTAAGCATTATAAATATATCTTTCATGAATATAGCTTCAACAGTTCTAAAAATAGCCTTTAGGAGGGGGGGAAACAACTCTTTCAAGCCATTGTTTTATACATAACAGCAGGAAACCAAACAGAATGTCAAAGCCAAAGTGATTAACACACCCAGTAATAAACATGAACATTAAGTAGGAAATCTTACTCAAATACATTTTTTTTTTACATTAGCTTGGAGTCTACGGTGTAGCCCTGCCTGCATCTATGGCCAGAGATGATTCCAGTGTACCCATATTTAGAAATTAACTTCAAGGCTAAAAGGCTAAAATTCACCTTTTGGATGAATGTAAACAGGCATGTCCAGGACTGGCTCAGGGAGCCAGACAGCACTGTCCACTACCCTGGGGGTTTCCCCCAGGCTCCACCTTGACCCCAAACATGTCATTGCAAAAGGTTAGTTCCATACCACTACTCACAGGTTAAGTCGAGGTTGTCCTCAAGGCAGAAGGGAAGACTGACAAATTCCAATAACTTTGGCTATAGAGACCTAACTCAGGGATGTGAAAAGACTAACAGTCCTTCACAAGGTGATACCAGGTATTTTATTGGTTTCCATATGTATTTAGCACAATCAATAAAACTTACCCATATCTCCAAATAATAGAATTTATAAGGTCAAAAATATTCTGCGTTCTATAGCCTCATGGGTTCAGGTACAGAACCATGGCATTCATTTTCTCTTGAATAACTACTTTCTATGAATTTTTTTTCTGCCTATTAAATTCCAAATAAATCTTGAAATTTGCAGACATTCTACTTTTTAAGAATTCAAGATGGAATCATCTCATTTGGTTTCATAGTAAATGAGATCCTAAATTCATCTCAATTGGTTTCATAGTTAATGAGATCCTAAATTCATGATGTGGTAGACAGGAAGCTCAAATGAAAAAAACAAATCCTGAAAAACTGAAGGTATGAACTAAAAGGATCATATTCTTAAATTTTCTAATGTGAACAAATGATCATGACCCAATTCCTCCCGAGGCTGGAAGAACTCTTTAATAAGCAGCCAAGGGGAGAAGGAAGAGAAAAGGAAAGCCAAACTCATAGTCATTTGGATCAAAAGTAATTTTCTTATCATTTTTCTTTATTCTTGATGAACCAACCTGGAGGGGGGACTTAAGTCCCTAATGCTGGCTAATTTTCTTCTACAACAAAATGTCATTCACATGTCCATGTTCTTGTCCTGAAAAAATAACAATTGATCTAGGATTTAGCATATCTAATACTTCAGACTAGTCCTTGGAAAATCCTAAGACATGTCCACCTTAGGGATTCTAAGTAGAATCTTAAAGTAAATTACAAAGTGTCAACCATGAAATGGATATACTTAAGGTGACTTGTAGGTACAAGGATATACTTGTAGGTAACTTAAACACTTGGCAATCAGCAACCAATTGGAAAATGTAAGGAAGACATATCTCATTTTTTACCTTGTTTTGATCGGTCCAGTAAAAGAAAAATCCCTGAGGGTCAGTCCTCAAAATAATTGGAGTGACAATAGCAGAGTCCTAGAAATTAAGAAAAAAACATGAATATTAACATATATCACTGTAGAAAGTCCTATCCAGGCGCTGTTTAACAAGTAGTAATTGTTAAGGGTTTCTCCAAGGTCGCCAAGGATTAGTAAAAGTTTCAAAAAAATAGACAAGGAATCCTAACTTCACAGCATTATTAATTATGTAACTAAGCTTCTTTACTAGTAATTAGAATATCTGTGCATTACTTGTAAAGAAAAAGCCCAGCGATGCATATATTTATTATGACAAATTGACATGTTTTCAATTAAAAAGCGATATCTACTTTTCCAAATATTTTTAAGATTAAACACCATTACCTATTTTATATATGTAAAATTAATTAAAACCCGTGCTTGAAGGTAACATTTTAAATTACATTTGTGCTATAAAATGATCTTTAATTGTACTAAGGAGAGTAAACATACTCTGGGCATTGCTGTTTCCAAGGTAACAGTAAATAAGCCCATGGTCTACATTTTCCCAAAGATATACACTAAATTGTTGCAAATTTAAATTTCATAAGATAAAATAAAACATCACAAGCAAATAGTCTTTGGAGTTTAAAGCATGCACATTATAAAGCAAAACAGCATGCACTGTAATTATAATATTAAACATTTCTAAAATATGTGTTCTTTTCTTTTGGCAATTTTCAGAAAGGCATACCATCTGCACAAGAAAACACATGTCACTGGATATGGATTTTTATTCTGAAATACTTGGGCTTTTGCAGGAATTACACTTTTAAAAGGGATGTAAATCACCAGTTAATTTCAGGGTTTTCATACACATATAGGATATGGCACATTCTCTACCTGATCAAAAAGACTTATAATGAAAATTAGAACTTGCAGAAATAATTGTGGGAACAGAGGATTGTTTTCCCGATGGGAGGAACATAGCAATGGTTTTAGTCTACATGGTGAGTCTTATCATAAAGCTAGGTTCTGATGGGGATGACTGTCCCCAATGAGTGGGCTGAGTTTACACAACTACAACTGAAAACAAAAAACAAAAAACAAAATAATAATATCTACCTCAGAGGGTCTCCGTGAGAACTAAAGAGGATAATTTGGGTAAAGTACTTGGATGAAACGCTTGGCTCATAAAATTATTTATTAGTGGATTATGCTTAAAACTATTAAAATAGTAAATGAAAATTTATCATGGCCTTTTTTTATTATCATGGTTCATACCATACAGAACTCAGCATTTGTAAGGATAAAGTTCAGTGGCATTAGGTATATTCACACTGCTGTGCAGCCATTGCCACATCCATTTCCAGAACTTTTTCATCTTCCCAACTGGAATCCCACACTCATTAAACACAAACTCCCCATTCCCTCCTCCGGCAATGCCCTCACAATCTCCACCTACTTCCTGTCTCTATGAATTTGACTCATCTAGGTACCTCATACAAGTAGAATCATACAATATTTATTCTTTTGTGACTGGTTGATTTTGTGACTGGCATCATGTGTTCAAGGGGTCATCCGTGTTGTAGCTAGCAGGTGTCAGAATTTCCTTCCTTTGTAAGGCTGAATAATATTCTATTGTATGCACATATCTACCCATCTGTCAATGGACATTTGGGTAGTTTCCACCCTTTGGCTGTTGCGAAGAATGCTGCTATGAACACAGCTTCACAAATATCTGAATCCCTGTCTTCAGCTGTTTTATACCCAGCAATGAAATAGCCAGATCATTGGATAGTCCTGTTTTAAGTTTTTGAGGCACTGCCATCCTGTTTTATCCTGATATACTTAAGATGTATTCTTAATGTGCAGTTTGCAAACTCTCTTTTACAAGGATTGTGTTGTTGCTTGGAAATTCAGCTGGAATTTTAAGATTTCAAAATCACTTCTAAATGTTAAAAAAAAAGGCATTTGAAAACAAATTTAATATGATAATGAAAGAACAATTTTTAAAATAGTTTAAGTTGCTTCTATGAGATTATGGACATAAAAGGTAACAGCAATATTTGCAATAAATCACAGCAGTATTTTCAGGTCTGCTTTATCACCTCTCATCCTCTAGAGTCGGGCAAAATGAAACTTTGAGACAAGCCGCACATAGCCCTCATCCCCACTTCCGGTGAATCTGGAATTAACCTGTAGTTTTTAACGTATTGTTCCAGGTCAGTTCCTTTTCTTATCAGAGTGTCTCACAAGAGCATCTGACAAGATTCTAATCTGGCTCTTGGTGACAATTCACTGCAAGGATCCCAGACAATGAAATATTTAAACTCAACAAGGTAAACCTACTCAAATTTATATTTTAGAACACTGTACTAGTCTGCCTCACTTGCTTCTGGTACTGCTATTTCTATCTTTTTCCTTCTCCTCCTTCAAGATTAGAGCTCCTTTGTTCAATATTTTCTTGACCCCACTCTTCCAGCCACGGTCCTTCTGCTAAATGATCATTTATATCAGCTACCTGTCTGCTTCCTCCATAATCACCTCTAACATTCCAAGATCAGCTGGAACCTGGCAGTCTTGCCATCCAAGGCAGGACTTGACCCAGAAATACATGAATATCCATTTTCAATTCCACCTGCTTTTTTCCCACCTCCCACATAGCTGCAAGTGTCTATATTCTCTCCGTACCAAAGTAGCCACTCAACCCAGATCACAAGTATTCTTAATTGTCAGAACATATGCTCCAGTTTGAAGTTTGAAATATATGGTCATCCTTCATTTCCAAGGCAACTGCAAAGAGACTATAACTCTTGCCGCATTTTACTGCAGAAAAATGGAGACAACTCTCCAAAGGTCTATTTTTTTTTTATTTCTCTCCATCAGTACCCATAAGACATGGATTCCATTTAATAAGACAGTGGTTTTCAAATTTCCGGGTGCATCAGATTTACTAAAAGGATTTGCTAAAACAGATTCCTGGGCCCCTTCCCCATCATTTCTCATTCAGTAGATTACAGGTAGAGCCTGAAAACGTGCATTTCTTTCTTTCTTTCCTTCCCCCCCCCTATTTTATTTATTTATTTATTTATTTTTCAGAGAGAGAGAGAGAGAGAGAACAGGCTTAGAGAACAGCAGGAAAAGCAGATTCCTGCTGAGCAAGGAGGCCCCTGCAGGACTCGATCCCAGGAGCCCTGGATCATGACCTGAGCTGAAGGCAGAGGCTTAAATGACTGAACCAGGCAGGCATTCCAAAAACATGCATTTCTAGTAAGCCCTCAGTGCTGCTGCCATCGGTGCCGCTGGTCCAGGAACCACACACTTTGAGATCAACTCAGACAGGCATACAATGGGCAAAGCTTTGGGTCAGGAACACAGTGATATGAAGTCCCAAGGAGAACCGATGAGCTCAGAATGCAGACAAAACTGTGCCGCTAAGAATCCAGTTTTAACTTGCTTATTGCAGGTTATAAGGTTTTGTTTTGGTTTTTTCCCAATAAACATCTGCCTTGAAAAGAGAACACCAGTAAACATACCTGTCTTATGTAATAGTGGGTAATGCACAGTAAATTTCCATTTACTTCTCTTTATTTGATAGAAACTATTTTACTCGCATCCCTAGCTCATCAACAGATCCACAGTGAGACTAATATAATAATATAAGAACTTGCTGCTTTGCAACTTGTTTTTCTTTCATTATTGCCCCACTAAGAAGCCCTTTTAGACATCTGTTTTTCTACCTTAATGAAATTTTAATATCACAGATGCTCTTATCTATTTATGTGTCGTATGTATGTCTTTATACAAAATTAAAAAAGATATTTTTTTGTCCCTCAAGACCATTTTTCAGTTATTTTGGAGGTGATTTGGCACCAGTTGAGAATCCATACTCTGTGTTTGCATGTCCATGATGGACTCACTGAACCCTTACAATGTGACTAGTTCAACTGAGATGTGCTGTACTATTTCAAAGACAAGGAATGAAAGCAGGAATATAAAATACCTCATTAATAATTATTGATTATATATTGATATAAACATATTGGGTTAAATAAACTCTGTTCTACCTGTTTCTTTTTACCTTTTTTAATATGGCTCCTAGAAAATGTTAAATTTCCTAAGTGGCTTACAGTGTATTTCTATTGGGTAACGCAGCTCTAAAACTTTTGGAGAAACCAGGTTTCTCATTCGTAGGGAAATGTTTTTTACAAAACAAACTTGGTCAAATAATCCCATCTAGCCAGTTCCAGGTTTTTTCCATTTACGCAGTTATCATCCAGTTTTAACATCTAAGTAGCACAAAACAAATCTGGTTGCTTCTCTAAGCGTCAATTCTTCAAATATCTGAATAGAGCCAGTACGCTGCCATCCCTTGAGCCAAATACTCTGCCAGGTAGAGGTATGCGGTGGGCTGAATTGTGCCCCCCACAAAAAATTTATATGTTGAAATCCTAACCCCAGTTCCTCAAAATAAATGTCACCATCTTCAGAGTCTGTACACAGGTGATTACATTAAAAGGAGGTCACAAGGGTGGGCCCAAATCCAATGAGGCTGGCGTCCTTACAGAAGAGGAAATTTGGACACAGAAACAGAAGACAAAGTGGCAACACAGGGAAAAGTCGGCCAACCCCCAGTCTAGTCCATTGGCCTGAACAGATGCTTCCCTCAGGGCCCAAAAGGAAGGAACCAGCTCTGCCACACCTTGATCTCAGATTTCTAGCCTCCAAAACTGTGAGAAAATCAATTTCTGTTGTTTAAACCCCCCAGTCTGTGGAACTTTGTAACGGCAGCTCTAGCAAAATCATGCAGAGAAATCCCCCTAAACTTCACCCACAGACCCCGAGTCCCATTATCAGAAACTACGGGCCCTCGTTGACCACAATCCCAACTCCACAGTGATTCTATGTTTTTATGCTGTTACAAGAGAACACATATGAATAAAAACATGTACTTCTAAAATTAATCACTATTATAGAGTCAACAAGGAAAGATAACAATGTTCCAGAGGGACTGCCCAAGACCTGCGTCAGGGAAAAGGAGAGCCAAAGATGGCAAATACATACACTGCGGGAAAAACAGCGGTGTAGAGGGTGGAAAAGAATTCTAAGGGTCACACAGAAAAGCAGATGTGTTCGCATCAAACAAGGGCAATGCAGCCCTAACTATGCCCACAAAAAATAAAAATAAAACAGTAAAGGATGCTATGGTATTGGCTTAGGGCCAGTAATGTCAGACTTCTACATGCATCAGCATTGATGGGAATTTCCTTCCACAGGTCTATCCAGTCTGAAATGTCCCCCCCCAAACAAAGAAAAGCAGAGGAGGTCTGGACCAGGTCCAGAAGAGAAGATGCAAAAAAGTGGCAAGAAGCCCCATTTCAATATTTGCATTTTATCGGCAGGTATAAAAATCTCTCTTAACACAATACAATGTTCCAAAAAAGTTGGCAACATATTTCCTCAGATACCACACAGGTTACTTCAGACGTTGTAGTCCAGATTCAAACAAGAGCCCAGATTCCCAGTCCTCCAAGGTGCTGTGGTCTAGGGGGGCATCAGCTGAGGTAAGGGACCATTTTAGTAAGATAGAGCTCTCACGGATAGAAAGGGGCATCTCACTGTGGTTTGAGTTTGCATTTCCCTATTGATGAAGTCCCAGAACCTAAGTCAGGTTCAGTGGGGTGAGGAGGTTCGGAGCCGACGACTAAAGAAAGAATTCTTAAGACGTCTTTGGTGCAAAAGGTGATTTATTGGAGCGCGGAGACAGGGCCCGTGGGCAGGCGGAGATGCTGCTGCCCTGGGTTGTGAGGGTAGGCATGTTATATACCCTGTGGTTGGGGGAAGGTGAGGGGAAGGGAGGTTTCAGAGGAGTTTTCATATGCTAAAGAGGGCCTACAAGGTGCCAGGACGTTCCAGGCCTGCCGGAGGCCTTGCCCTTGCGGCTGGATCAATGTTGCCTTTAGACCAGCCATTAACATGAAGATAGTTGGGAGACTTTTTGGTGGGGTGTCACAATCCTGCTATCAATCGTCTTTGTTAGTGAGATTTAGGACATTTGTAAGCCAAGGGAGACTCCTGTCTAGCAGGATTGTGAGCTCTGCAAGTTAACTATTTGCTTATTGTTTATGGCAGTCAGGGCTGCCTGAGGGATGCTACACTTATGGAGGGGAGCGGGTGAAGAGGGGGTGCAAGGCGCCAGCTCCTGCTTTGTCCTCAGCCAGCCTCCTGCTCCCTCATCACTATGACTAATAATGTCGAACAACTTCTCAAATGTTTACTGGCCTTGTGTGTGTGTGTGTGTGTGTGTGTGTGTGTGTGCACACATGCATTAGCCCAGGACTTTTTAAAATCAGTTAAGATTTAAATCAGTGGTTTCATTTCATCAGTGGTTCTGAACTGGGGCAACTTTGCAATGTCCAGAGATAACTTGGTTTGTCACACTGGGGCTTTTGCTACTGACATCTAGTGGGTAGAGGCCAGGGAGGGTCCAAAACATACACCATGCACAGGCCAGCCCCTTACAACAGAGAATTACCTAATCCCAAATGTCAATAGCACTGAGTTCGGAACAGGGCTTTAATGGTTCCCCATCGACGTTATGATAAAACCTTGCAGTGGCCTCCGCAGGCCGCTGGCCATCCTGGCAGCATTACTGAACCACAAGCTCCCCACCTGCTTATTCTGCTCTGTCCTTCAAAGGACTTCCATCCTTTGATCCTTGGAATGCCCCCGTGTGCTATTCCATTGGCCTGACACACTGCCCCCTCCTCTTGATGGCCTGACTCAGTCCCACTTACAACCCAGGTCTTTCCATAAATAGACCGCCTCCAGGGGACCCTTCCACATTTCTTATCCTCACATGTACTACTACTTCTTCTTTTTTTTTTTTTTTAAGATTTTATTTATTTATTGGATAGAGAGAGAGAAAGAGAGATCACAAGTAGGCAGAGAGGCAGGCAGAGAGACAGGAGGAAGCAGGCTCCCTGCCAAGCAGATAGCCCGATGCAAGTCTCAATCTCAGGACCCTGAGATCGTGACCTGAGCCGAGGGCAGAGGCTTAACCCACTGAGCCACCCAGGTGCCCCCTCACATGTACTTGGGTACCTTTCTCTGTAGCACTTACACTGCTACAATGAAACAATTCTATTCCTATTTCTTTGGCATTTATCTCCTCCAAGAGAATACAAACTCCCTGAGGGCAGGGACCAAACCATTTATAATCACAACTCCACCCCGCTAAAAATGTTTAGTGGTTTAGTAGACTAAAAATGTCTACTGTAAAAGAAGCATCAGCACATCCTGTCATTATGAATACTGCCTGGCTGGACAGAAAGCTACAACAGGAAAAGAGGCAAGGCAGCAAAGATAGGTTCTGGTAAGGATGGGTTGGGTTTGATGCCCAGCAGGTTGCCAGGAACCATGGCAAGAGAAAATCTCAAAGCAATGATAAGGGCAGAACAAGGCTTTGGAAGATTGAGGAGTGGCTGGGATGTCAGGAAAGGGGGATGGTGGGTATAAACAACACTTCGGTCATGGCAGGAAAATGATGAAGGGGGCAGTAAGTACAGGAGGAAAGCTGGAGAACATGGTGCTGAATTCTACCTTGGGATTTTAATGACCAAAAGGCATATTGGTATGTTCTTGGAGGAGTTTTGCAGGAGGGAAATTTTTCACAGAAACTATCAAAGGGGAGGAAATAATAAAGTCAGGATCCAGAGAAACCAGGAAACACAGGATCCAGAACCCAGAGAGGTATGCTTTTCCCAGGGCCCAGAGGTAAGATGGGGGTGGCCCCAGTAATTAAATGAGGAGTGGGGAAGGAAGGAAGTCTTTGTGGATATTAGCATAATAAAGGGAATGTTTTCACAACCATCAGTCTTTTGTTCTGTCACTCCCAACGTGTCAGAATTTCTTTAAGGGTAATTTTCACAGCAATACCGGGATAGTTGTGTGAGCATCTTTTTCAGAAAACAGAAGCCCCTGTTAATATTCAGAATATGAGACGCAAATACATGGAGCATCATAATTTTCAACCAACATTAAATTACAATTGAATACACCCTCAACCTTAAGCCATATTTATACCTTACAGGAAATCAGTTCTGTAAGAGCTGTCAGTTCTGTATTGACAATAAACATTTTGCTTCTCCAACTCTCATCCAGAAACCCTATCTAAAAAAGCCACAGAGTCCCTTGGGACCCCGGGAGATTTCAGATAGAATGGAAGGATGTCAGGTAGGGCTTTCCAACTGACGCCACGGGCAGTGTGTCATGAAGGTCACTTCAGAATAGCCTACCACCATCCAGGTCGGCCTCCCCAGTGTGAACCCACTGGAGACACACACCAGACACTTCCTTCATTCCACAGACATTTCCTCAGCACCTACCCAGTGTCAAGGCTATGCTCTGTCCTAGGGAAAGAAAGAAGGTAAATAACATAAAGCTGTAGTCCTCTAGGTGCCTTGGCCCAATTAAAACACAGACCAGGTCTGTCCATCTCCTTGTATCCACCCTCCTGCACCGGTAATCTAGATCTGGCCTCTCGACTGACACTACCTCGAATTCAAGCCACTCTGTGTCCTACTTAAGGTCATCATCTACATTTCCTTCAAGCCGACCAAAGTTTCCAAGATCAACAATTTCCATAAGAAGCCACAGGCCCCATCTTAATGGGAAACCACCAAAGACAACATTTTGCAAGGATGTTGAGAAGAGAAAAACATGGAGAAGCACATATGATGAGTCTTGCTAGACACAGAAATATCACTTCTGTGACGGACATGGTGACGCACCTAAGGACTGAAAATCATGAAGTCCTAGAACCATAAAAGGCCTATCAGGCAGGGCTTAGTGAAGAAAACGGAAATCTCTCTGGAAATTATGAATATAAAAGGATTTAATTACAGGCTATTAAGCATTTGACAAAATCACAAGGACTGGTGATCCAGGAGTCAGGCTGGGCATCCCCGAACGACCCCAGAACACCACAGCACTGACCCTTGAGGACAGCCATTGCCTCCAGAACATTCAGAAGAGGTAAGGAATCCAGAAGGAAACCCTTGAGTCAAGACCACACCAGCTTAGCTGAAGACAATGGAAGAGTCATCTGAGAGTCAGCACACTCTTGCCGTTGCCGCTTTACACCCAGGGTCCCACTGAAGAACAGTTAGAGAAGGTAATGCGTCTTCCTGCAATTCTTACATATCTATGGAAACCAGCCCAAGAAGGCAGCAAGGCGGCCTCTCTCACACCTCTGCCCTCCACATCTCCTGTGAGTACATCTCATTCTACTGGAACTTAATTTATAGCCAGAATATTAGAGGCCTCTAGAGAGGCTGGTGAATGTAGCTTTAGATTTCCAGACTTTGCATTTTGTTTTGTTTTGGTTTTTTTAAGATTTTATTTCTTTATTTGACACACAGAGAGAGATCACAAGTAAGCAGAAACGCAGGCAGAGAGAAAGGGGTAAGCATGCTCCCTGCTGAGCAGAGAGCCCGATGTGGGACAGGATCCCAGAACCCTGAGGTCATGACCTGAGCTGAAGGCACATGCTTAACCCCTGGACTCTGCATTTTGAAAAGTCCCACGAAGAGGATGTGAAAATTGGTGCAACGTGAGACTCAACCATACCTAAGACAGAACACCTGAGAAAAGCTTCATGCTTCGTGTCCTTCCCTTTTTTTTTTTTTTTAAAAAAAAACATCTATTAGCCCACTGGCTGCTTTGTTCTGTGGTCTTCCATTTCTTTTTGAGTTCATATGGCCTCTTCTATAAAATGAATCAAATTAACTTTCTCTTACCTAACTTATAAACAAGCTCCCAAGAAAATCTAATTTTTTAACACCAAAATAATCTCTTAATCTTTTAGGTATCAGTGTTATAGACTGATACCCCTCACCATGACAGGTTCAGGGAAAATGGTTTTCTTTGCTAATAATCCATTTTCCCTGAACCTGCTCTTAACACTTTAATGCAATAAAAAGAAACAAAACATAAAGCAAATATCATGAACTAAAAGAGCCCCTGAAATGAAAAACAGATGTGGGATGCTTTTGTTCTTTTTAAATACTGAGTATTTTTTCTTCTTTTATATAATAGTCTCTTTCCTCATTTATGACAATTAAGGTTCTTGATAAATGTACAGATTTAGCCAGCAGCAATTAAGACACAGACCCAAGCATTTTTTCAGGATGCCAATTAAAGGTAAAATTTCCAAAAATTGAAATTAACCTGTGATAATAAAGTCAAATAATAGAACTTAAAGCGATCAGAGGGGAACAAGAACTGTTAAAGAATCTAGCCCTTTTTACATGATATTTCAGTTACAGAAATTGATGGCTTCTTTAAAATCTCATGTGTAACTGAGCTCAGGGATATGTCTCCAGTCCCCTTCCCAACTCATACACAGGAGAGGAGCATGGCTTAGATTGGAGCATCAGACATGGCATAGATGGGGGAAGGGAAGAATTATGAAATCTGCCTGAGCAGATGGAATTTATGACATGATTTGAAAAGGCTGCATGATCCTAACATCAGATTGGGTGACAGGAGAGCCAACATTTTCAGTCACCAAGGATGTGTTATTTAGGTGAGACCCATAGCATTAGTCAACAATTCACAATCAATCCCATTCCATTTTCAGCTGGCACTCCTTGTTCATGATAACATGAACCAATCCTGATAAAGAAACATTTAACCACGGGTTACCAAGTTCGACGTAAAAAAGGAAAATGTTCCTGCTCCATTGAAACATCATCGCAGGTAAATATAATTTGAAGCTATTTGTTGATAGGCTGAACTTTCAAGGGAAGTATTCAAGATATGCTAATAGCCAGAGCAAATTACCCTCATGCACCACAGGTAGGAATGTCAAAGTCAGGCAAGATAAGAGAAAATCTAGAAGAGAGAAAGTGATCCCACAAACAGCACTCTGCTGGTCTGCTTTCTTGTGCCAATGATAGCCTGTAGGCAATACATTTCCTTGCTAAATTACTAGTTTTCTTTAACTGTTTCCTCTTTTGGGGCATTTACACCTGCTTCTCTTCCCAGGCTTTACCTTAGGACAGATAAGGACTTAATCCAGTGCCATCTAAACAGAAGGTAAGTCACTTTTGTTGTTATTGTTCAAGAGGGTTTATTCAGCAGTTATAAAAATATGCTTTTGGCTGAAGAGGGTTTGTTTTGTTTTCACTGGAAACTTTTAAAATAGGGGTTTTTTTAGATTAAAAAAAAAAAAAACAAAACAGGCAAAGCCACTCTAGGGTTTTAAGTCAGGATGACTGTCAGCCCTGGAAAGAGGTGTAGAGACATGAAGGGAGCACCTGGGGCCGGCAGTGCTGTTCTTGATCTGGGGCTGCTTACCTGAGGTGTTCGTTTTGTGAAGACGAATCCAAGGGGACATAAGATCTTTTGCTTTTACGGCATGCATGTTACGCTCTGATAAAAAGCTTAAAATAGCTTTATTTGACTAGCTTTTGGAAAAGTTAATACTTTTACACTTGAAGTAATTACTGTCAATGAGAAATCCAAAAAAGCTCTTTGGACACCTAAAATGGACATATCTGGGCATATTTGAAAGGGCTTTTAGAGGGCACCTGCCAGTTTTCCAGTCTAAAATCTGCCTCTCACTCCGTGGGGGCCCCCCATCCGGATCCACCACCTACCAGCCAGAGCTGTTTCTTCCCTATTTCCCATAACCTTTCCAAAGCGAGCACTGTTGAATGCCCATCTCTTGAACTCTTCCCCTCTGCTCCCTCATGAATCTTGTCTGGGGTCAACCATCATTCTGCTGCCATCATTCTGGAAACTGTAACTGCACATTTTACATAATGCAAATATTCTAACTAAGCTTTTGTGTATGATGCTGGGTAGTACACCGCATCCTGCCCATTACCTGTTTTAACTGCAGAGATTTTGTTTGTGGGGGGAGGGGTGGTAGACAAGGGAGGAGGGCACTACTTGCTTCAAATCCATGGGGCATTAGTGAAAAGACAAACCTCTGAGCTTCCTCAGCCTTCTCCTCAAACAACTTAGCCAGCCACAATTACAGCTTTTGAGTTAGACTGTGCTTGTAAAACAGAAAGTACAGGGATTATTTTTAAATATATCTTAAATATATATATATTCCTATTAAATTATAAGAGTTTTGTGTAATTGTTTCTTCCTTCCATATAACATGTGTATATATTAAGAATTTAAGTATAAATAAAACTTTTGGAGGTTTTTTAAACTGATGTGCTTTAAAAAAATGAAAATAAACAACTTGCTTTAAAGAAAATGTGTCTATATAAACATGTTTCTTATATAGATTCACTTTCTCTGAAACACCTGAATTTTTTTTTTAAAAAGGATAAAAATCTGATTTTTTTTCTTTTTCAAATTATAAAATATGAAAATCAAAGCACACATTAAAGGAGAAGGGGGCGCCTGGGTGGCTCAGTTGGTTTGGCCTCTGCCTTCAGCTCAGGTCATGATCTCAGGGTCCTGGAATCAAGCCCTACATTGGCCCCCCTGCTCAGTGGGGAGCCTGCTTCCCCCTCTCCCTCTGCCTGCTGCTCTGCCTACTTGTGCTCTCTCTCTGTGTCAAATAAGGAAATAAAACCTTTTAAAAAGTAAATAAATAAAAATAAAGGGAACAAAAGGAAGGTCTGGATCTTCCCACTGATAGAATAAGAATCATCTAACATACACAGCCACTATGACAAAATTCATGGGCCCTCTACCTACTGGGGGGGATGATGATTTTTAAAACTGGGTTTTATTAAAGGTTTCCTTAATGTGTGTGCCAAGCACTACACAAAACATTGCCATGTGCCTCCCCTCATTTAACCTTAACAGCTGTAGCGTGCAGCACAGGCAATATTACAAACCTCACATCACAGATGAGGACTCTGAGGCTGAGGTGCATTAAGTAACTTACAGTGAGATTGGAATGTGGATGGTGAGAATAGAGAGAAAGAAAGAACAAACAAATGAGAAGCCTTCCATGCCCTAGATGTTGTGGAAAAAGGAGACGGGGTCCTGGGAGCCTACACAGGGGCGAATCAGAGGCTGGGAGGACCTACTGCATGGTTTCTAATCTTCCTCTTCTCCTTTCCAACAGACTTTCCAACACAGAGCAACACAGACTTTCCAACACAGAGCAACGCCAAACACCAGGAGAAAGGGGGCCAGACTCACAATCTCTCCAGCTCCATAACTCTGATGTAGAAGGGAACCCCCCTCCACTGTCCATCTCACCAGAATTCTCCCACAACTTCCACAGCCTGTTACATCCACCTCCCTGACAGGGGCTCAGAATATACAAATGCAAAATAAAAGCAAGGATAAAGTTGCATATTTTGATATCCTTGGTAAAACTGGTAACCAAGATAGGTCAGTCCTGGATATGCTAACCAAGTTCTGGAGGACAAGGTTTGCCCTTGATGTTCTGACTGCACACGCTCTTACTACTTGTGCAAACACTGAAATAATTCTATGTGTCTCCACAGACCCTGGGGACCCTCACCTCTCCTCGTGATCAGGCCAAAGAATGACCAGTGCCTGGTCCTGGTGCAAGAGGGTGTTCTCCAGGATCCTGCTCCCGCTCCATCGCCCACCTACTGTTTGTCATGATTGGTTAGTACCTATGTCAGAGTTTTTGACTATTGCTCTGGGAGCACCCACAACCATGATGCTGGCAGATAGCCAACAGATTTTAAAGGGCAGTGCACCTGCTAGGGGACATCTTCCATTCCACATGGTGGTCAGAAAAACAGGATAGGCGATTATGGTGTTTTAACCACTCAAGGAACAAGAGATAATCTCTCCACAATTCCAAATAGCCCCATACTCATCATTTGCACATGTATTATTATGCTTTCTAATGGGCTATTGAGAATCGGTTTTATGAGTTTGCTCATCTTTCTTCTTAAGGAAAGCAGAAAGCAGGGTTCTACAGTGTTTAAGGGAGAGCAGATATTTAAGAGATTTTAAAATCATTTCCAGCATTTACTTTTCCTCTAGACAAGCAGGTGGGGGACGCACCACCCTTGCGGGGGGAAGGGGTGGGGGAGTAGGGCAGCAAAGTCAGAGCCCAAAGGAAAAAGTACAGCAGTCTTCCTGCTCAAAGACACACTAGACAGCCTCTCAAAAAATCTTCTAGCTTCTTTCCCTTCTTAACAGTCCCACTAGAAGCAGGTGACAAAGCTGCAAATTGTTCATTGCATAGAGGAGATTCAAAAGACACGTATGAATGGGAGTTAAGTCAGCCTAGGCATCAGAGACACTTCATAAAATACACCATAAAGTCTAAAAAATTGTTCATGATTTTGTGTTTGAGGTCCTTCTACCTCCTAGGTGGGAAGATGACGACTGGATGAATTTCTCAACAAGCAAACATAGAGATAAAATTAAAATCACAAACTAGCAAAAATTGACACAAGCTGACAAGATCACGGGAGCTTGCTATCATAGGCTTAAGTTACTTCACAGACCTTATCTTTGTGGTTTCAATGTGTGGTTCCCCCAGACGGCCAGCCTCAGTGGCTCTCAAGATCCTATGCACCAAGAGGGTTTGCAGAAATGGAGAGTCCCAGGTCCCACCTCAGACCTTTCTGAATCAGAAACTGAGGGTGGGACCCAGCCATCTGAGTGTTACCAAGCCCCCTCTGATGTTTCTTTCTGAGGCATGCCCAAGTGTGAAATGTGCTACTTTATCCTACTGGCTACTCCCAACCACTATATGTAAAATAGGTTAAAAAATAAGAAGAAGAAGAAGCAGCAGCAGCAGCATTCTCAGTCTTGCACAAGTGGCAGCAAAGATTCAGAAAATTTAGGTGATTAACCTAAAGTCACACAGCTGACTGGCAAGAGAACTAGCTGGTAAACTCAAGCCTTTGGACCAAAAATCTAGTTCTCTTTTGTCTTCATCACACACTATCACTAAGATGCAATACAATGAGCCAGGTCACGTAAACTGGCTTGATTTTGGAAGGGCAAATATGAACCAGAATCCACGTTCAGTTGTGAACTTAAGCCACCTGTATCCACCTGAGGAGAATATGGGGGACCTCAGATACTCAGGTCTCCTCTTGGTTCACAGATCATCATAGAGACAAAGAGCCAAGGAACTTGTAGGAGAGTTGATCATACTCCAGACAACTTGACTCCTGCGTGCAATCTAGGTTCTCCTCTGTATAAGATCTGAGGCTCCTGTTCCTTAGTGCCTACATCCTTCCTGTAGGGTTTCCCAGGAAACTCACTGTTGCAATGTTCAGAGGGAATGGCTCTCACCTTCTTCAGGCTGTGTCTCACCGCTGGCCTCTCCCTTACTCTCACTGCATTACTCCTCATCTCTGTATGATCCGTGTTCTCGATCATTTTCTGTCTCCTCCACCTATCACGTAAGGTCTGTAACGCAGAGACTATCTACATCTGTCACCACCCCATGAGCTAGGATAGAGCTTGGCATTAGCAGGTAGGGAAAAAGATACCCATGCCATGAATGCATATAATAAAAACCATCTACTGGGATGTATCAAAATGCGTTCCACAGAAAAGCCTCATTTTCAAAGTGGACGCTGCCTATCTTCTTCCCAATAAGACATTCTGGACCATTGTTTAAAATCATCTCTGTGGGGGCGCCTGGGTGGTTCAGGAGGTTAAGCCCTCTGCCTTCAGCTCAGGTCATGATCTCAGGGTCGTGGGATCAAGCCCCCCATCAGGTTCTCTGCTCAGCAGGGAGCCTGGTTCCCCCCTTTCTCTGCCTGCCTCTCTGCCTACTTGTGATCTGTCTGTCAAATAAATAAATAAAATCTTTAAAAAAAAAATCATCTCTGTGAATAAATCCAAAGCTTATGGTGAAATACCCTTTTATATCCTATAAACTCTCTCGCCCTTCTTGCCCTTACCCTCTGGCTCATCGCATCGGCTCTCTAGTCGAGACTTCTAGATGGGCAGGACAGTTTTGGTGCTGAACTGCATTTTCTTTTTCACTGTTGTTTTTCCTTCACACAAGCAAAGCATTTAATCTGTGTCTGAACTTATTGTTTAGATTCTATTTCATTTACAAAAACATCCGGTCGTTGCAGTGGGACGGAAGAAGAGAAGTGTCCTCAGTAAAAGGATGTATGTTCGCATCCTAGCCTACAGCATTTAATAATTGGCATTAGCTTTCAAGGAAGCTATGGCTCATACTCCAAGTTCCGTTTGCTCTTCCAACTGGACAAAATATAGACACAGACTCACTCAGCTAAGTAATTGGATTCACTACCTGGAATATTTAAATTGTTTTCAGACACTGGAAAATGGCTTAAGAAGATTAAAGAAAAATACCCTGGAGGATAACAGGCTATAATTTACTAGGTGGAAAATCTTTTCAGCAAGAAGAACACCTTATTCTCCTATAATTCCTCCTGTTTAAGAGATGTCTTCGTCATTTGGACCTAAATTTCTCTAGATCCTGACAGCTCAGGTTGACCCCAGTGGGTTGTTCTTATCAAATCTTTTGAATGACACCCAGGACATATAAATTGATACGATAATGTCCTCCATCTGAAGATACCCATGTTTTCAGTAAGATTATTAATATAAGTGTTTGAAGGCCATGGGGGGGTGTCACTTTTAGTTCTGGGGTCCGGGGCTCGTGAGAAACCCTTGAGATCCGGGTCTGGGCTAAGCTCTGTCCCGGTTGGCAAAAGACGTACCTAAATGGTGGGGGAAAGCTTTGCCAGGTCTGTTCCAAGCTGAAGATTCCAGCCAGCTCAATTCCCAAAAAAAAAAACTAGCCCTCCCCATTTGCCCGCAGGCCCACTGAGCACTCCTAGACCCCTCAGTGCTCCCCCTTCTGCCCTCTAGTCTTCCCCAGTTGTGTCCTCACCGGCCCTTCTCAAGGCCCCCTCACTCCCGAGCCAGGCGCTGAAGTTTGGCACCAGCGACCACCTGTCGGCTGGACCGCTGGTTCTCCGCCGCGTGGGCTCCATTAAGAGCGCCAAGAGGGTCTGTAGTCACTGAACAGTTTCGGACTTCGAGGCCGTACCTTCTTGAGAAGGGGCAAAAGAGGTAATGGGGGGTGCGTCTGCGGGCGGAGAGGGGCGCGCCTTGGTCACACCCCAGCGCTCTCCGGCTGGTCCCAACTTCACACTTTCCAAACTCTCAGGACCGTCGCCTGGCAAAGCCTGTCCCTCCTGCTCCACTGGCCCCAAAGACAGAAGACCCTCTGGGGGCGCCTACCAGACCCGGCCAGGAGGCAACTCCCGCACCCGTGGAGTGCAGGAGCGCGCGCGAAGCCGCTGCTCTCTGCCAGCCACCTCGGCAGCGGCCACCCCGCGCGCCCTGAGGCCGCCCGGGCCGGATCCCGAGCGCCCATTGCATAACGCGCCCCTCGCCCCACCCCCACGCAACCCGCCCCGCGGCGGGCCCCTTGCCCCGCGCCCCCGCCCGCGCCCCCAGTCCGCCGCCCCCGACTTACATCATCCCACTTGACGAATTTGATGCCCTTCTTGAGGCTGTCGGACACGCACACGGGCTTGAGTTGCAAAGCGTGCACTCCGGGCTGAGCCCCGGCCATCTGGGCTCATCGGGGCTCCGGGCGGCCCGGGCGAGCGCGGCAGCGACGGGGCTCGGGGCGCGGGCTCCTTTCTCGGCTCGCGAGGCGCTAGACTCTGCTCCCCCGCTGGCCTCCCTCGGCCTCCCGGCCTCCGCACCTCCTCCGGCGCGGCTCAGCAGGCGGGGCGCGCGGGGGCCAAGCGCCGGGCCATGCCCCGGGCGGGACGCGGGGTCGGGCGCCCGCGGTGGCTGTGGAACCTCGGAGGGCGAAGGGAAGCCGAGCCGGGCTGCCGAGGCTGCCAGCTACCGCCGGGTACTGCTCCTCCTCCGCCGCCGCCTCGAAGCGTACCATTCAGCACATCCTCTATACACAGAAGGAGAGCGCGAGTGACACACGCTCGGCGCCCCCCCCCCCCGCTCCTTCCCCTCCTCCCTCCTCCTCCCGCCCCGCTTCCCCGCCACCCTAGCTGGCTCGGTCCCTCCTTCCCCCGGCGGCTTCCAGCCCAACTTTGCGCGCTGGGTCAGGCGCCGGGAAGCGGGGACGCAGCGGCACCTCCCGGCTCCTGGGCCCCACTGCAGCCAACGCCTGCGCCGCCCGCGCGCCCTCTGAGCATGCCCCATGCCCCGGTTGCAGGGGTGCCCGGGGTGCCCACGAGCCGCGCGTTCCCTAGGGCTTTCCGGGTAACTTGCTCCTGAACCTGGAATGTCTTCGGCTCCAAACTGCCTGGGGAAAGGGACGGGTCGGGAGGGATCAGAGAAGCAACCCCTGACTGGAGCTCTCCAGCTTCGGCCACAACCTAGCTCTTTGCAAAGACAATGATTATTTATTGGTAGAAAAGAGAGCAGTTGAGAGGCGGCGTGAGATCTCTTTGGGGAAACCTTGTGGCGCCTGAGAGTTTGCAGCGCGCTGGTCTTGAAGCAGGGGCATGTGGTTTAGTTGTGCTTTTGAGAAAGAAAGCCCATCCTGGGAGAAACAATGGTTTTGTTTCCCATGGAGACAGAAGGCCCCCTCTCCTCTCCACGTGGTGTTTGTGTGTGTGTGTGTTTGAGAGACAGAGACAAAGAAGAGAGGTGTCTTACCGTGTCTTACTTGCTCATTTAGTAACATGAGTTTAAGAATGTCCACATCCAACGAACATTTCTTGTTTCTTAAAAAAGAGAGAGAAACTCCACCAGAATAGGTAAAATTTAAGATTGGTAATACCAATGTTTAAGAGGATATAAAGCAACTGGAACTCTCATCCCTTGCTGGAGAGAGTATAAAATTGTAATGCCATTTTGGAGTACATTTTCATAAAAAGTTAAACATGTACTTATCATAAAACCCAGGACTTTCCCAAGAGAGATGAAAACATATGTTCACACAGACTTATGTAACAGTGCTCGTGGATTTCTTCATCATAGCCCAAATTGGAAACTACATATGCCAATGGACAAGTTTAAGGGGAAAACAAACAATGGAATGCCCAAACAATGGAATACTATTTCGCAGTAAAAAGGAATGGGTGTGTACCACAAGGAAGTGCAAGCTCTAAACCTACTAGATGAAGCTGGATATTACACTTCATGATTCCATTTGAGGAATCCTGGAATAAGGAAATTAGCCTATATTGGCAGAAAGCAGGTCATTAGTTGCTTGTGGCCAGGAATGGGCAGGGATTGACAGAGAAGGAGCACCAGGGAACTTTTGGGGCTGTTGGAAATAATCTGTATCATGCAAGTACATATTTGTCAAAATTCATAGAACTAAAATTATTATATATTTTTTATTTTCTATTGTTTTATTTTTTATTTTTTATAAACATATAATATATTTTTATCCCCAGGGGTACAGGTCTGTGAACCACCAGTTTACACAATTCACAGCACTCACTATAGCACATACCCTCCCCAATGTCCATAACTCCACCCCCTCTTCCAACCTAAAATTATTATATTTTATCAGAAATAAAATTTATCTTGGGGTGCCTGGGTGGCTCAGTGGGTTAAAGCCTCTGCCTTTGGCTCAGGTCATGATCCCAGGGTCCTGGGATCTAGCCCCACATCAGGCTCTCTGCTCAGCAGGGAGCCTGCTTCCTCCTCTCTCTGACTGCCTTTCTGCCTACTTGTAATCTCTGTCAAATAAATAATTAAAATCTTAAAAAAAAAAAAAAAGAAAGAAAATTTATCTCAATAAAACTGATTTTTTTTTAAAAAGAAGAAACAGTATATGAACTAAGAAAGAATAAGAGAAATCTTTCTTTCTCTTAAGCATTTGTTCTCTCTGTCCTCTGCCCCTAGGGCCTTCCAGGACCAGTGTTTATAAACTAAGTAAAAACATTACCAAAACTCCAATGGGGAAATTTGTTATTAAATAGTTCAGTGAATTCAAAAATATGTATTGAGCACCAGCTATATATTAGACACTCTTAAGAATCACCAGGGATAACCTGCTGAACCTGACCCCTTACTCCTGCTCTTCTTCAGGGAGGTGGGGACAGGGGCAGGAAGCTCGCCTTACCCTTGGAAGCCACTTGCTAGAGAGAATCCCTGTAAAGACTGACTTGTTTCATCTGGATAACATGTTTCTAAACTAAAACCTGAGTAAAACTCTCCATAGACCTTCTAATCGGCAGCCCTGGCTTGTCAGTTACCTTGCAAAAGGCACCAGATGTGATCCCAAGTTGCTTTTCCTTACTTTAGAGGATGCAGCAAGACTTCCTCCAGGGTCTCTGGCCTTTTCAATTGTCCTTACAATGGATCCCACCAGAGTGGTTCTTTCGTCTTTCCTATTCTGTCTTTTCTCTTTATTTGTTTTTTCTTTCCTCTTGTAATCTTTCCATTATCTACAGGAAGGATTCTTGGTTAAATAGGCTTTACCCACTAGAGTGTCTTAGGAAGGCAAGACAGATAAGAGATGTGTCTTCTAGAAGAGGAATTTGGAGGATTAAAGATGGACTGTAGCGAAACGAAAAGATAGACCTAGCTTCTGTGGTGCCTTCCTTGTTCTCCATGCCCCTTTCTATATCCACACACTTTGCCATGTGACCTTGCAGTTTTCAACTAGATGCCTATGACTTATCCACCCCATTAATGTTAGACTGTAGCACTTGCTTTGGCCAATGGGATTTAGGAGATGTGATATGAGCAAAGGCTTGAAATATGCTTTTGAGATTGGGCTTTCCCCCTTGGGTTTCTTGTCATTGCCATGAGATTAACACATCTCAAGGGGCCATATGGGGCAGACCAATGTCTCATCTCCAGCTTGGAGGACGACCTAACAGAACCCATGCAACTTTGCCAGAACACAGCCAACCTGCAGACTTGTGAACATGACAATAGATGCTCATTGTTGAATGTTACTGAGCTAGAGGGTCATTTGTTAGATATGATTATGGTAGCAATAGCTGGTTGAGTCATTCATATAGTATTCTTGTTCCTTCCTAGCTGTCATTGTGAATGTGTGTATAAGAAAGAGAATCACGCTGTAGAATTCTGAAGAGTGTTGGTCTTTTAAGACAAACGTGGGCTCCCAGAAATTCCCATGTCCACGAGAGGATGCAGTTTGATCCAGGAAGTCTACGAGATAAATCTCTTCAACATGTACAATGAGGCTTGAGATAGGTTGGTTCAACCCCCTCATTTCCCACATCTCTGGGTAAGCATACAAGGCATACAAGGCACCTGTCCTTCTGGATGGTGGTGACACTCTCTCCCCTGAGGACACCCTTGAAGGCAAGAGAGTGCCTCACCTGCTCAGAGGGACTGTGGCAAAGCTGCCTTCCTGCAACCCCCACCATGTGTATCCTCAGTGGGGAACAAGTGGGAGAAGCCAGAACCCCACCCCACCCCCAACAGCATGAGGACCCTCGTCCCTTCTCTGGGGCTGAGGGGCTTTCTCCCAGGGCTACATCAGAGGTTCCCATAGATGCCCAGGTGCGGAGGTCCGGGGTGTGGAGATTTTTGTCATACAGAGGGACCTGTAGGGACATCCAAAATTGTGTGAGCCAGGCCTATGATCCATCAAGTTCAAGGTTCCGTTCTGTCTTTAAAACAATAGAAAGTTCTGTATTGGGGTTTTGTTTTTGTTTTTGTTTTTGTTTTTTTTGTGAGAGCACAGAATTGCCCTCCAGAATGTCAGCGTCGTCGGGGAGTTGACAAAGCTGACCTTTATTGGGTAACCTTTATTGGGTACTTACTATAGGCTAGAGAACAAAGCTAAGCAATCCCCAGACACTCAGTAACATAACACTTACTATTCAGTCGCACCCTCCCATTCTCTTTTTCTTGTAAGCAAACCTGTATTTGATTCAGATGCTTGAGGGAGGTGGCTCCATCCTCTTCCCAGGGAATAAATTATTATCTGTCTATTCGTCTAAACCAGTTATAGAATCCTATTCTCCTTTGTCTTTGATTGGTTTAGGAGATGGTTAAGAGACCCAAATCTGACCAATGAATTAAAAAGATAGGGCTCGGGGCATCTGGGTGGCTCAGTGGGTTAAAGCCTCTGCTTTTGGCTCGGGTCATGATCCCAGGGTCCTGGGATGGAGCCCCACATCAGGCTCTCTGCTCAGCAGGGAGCCTGCTTCCCTGTCTCTCTCTCTGCCTGCCTCTCTGCCTACTTGGGATCTCTCTCTGTCAAATAAATAAATAAAATATTGGGAAAAAAAAATAGGGCTGTAGGGAAGCATTTCTCTCCCCGAAACTCTCTCTCTCTTGCAGTACATTGTTGTGTAAAGAGACTGGCCAAGCAGAAATATGCAAATATGGCCCTTCCTGAGCTTGTTAATTCTTCTATCATTTCTAGATTTCCTGATAAGTGAGGTAATAAGTGTCTTTATTGCTTAAGCCATGTTGTTATTTCCAAATGATATGGTGGACAATATTATTATCCCTGACTTTACTAACTGCAAAGTTGAGTCTTGGAGGAATGAATTAACATGGTCAAGGTTGCACAATTTAGAAGTGAGACTGAGACCAAAGAACGCCGACTTTAGAACTTGCCCCTTCACCACCATGCTAGTCATTTCTAGAACCTACAACTCAGATCTGAGCAATTTCTCCCTGCTTTCAACCACAATATGGTATAAATATTCCCAATTTCCCTAGAAAACTATGGTGTGTCACCTGAGTCTCTTATAATTCACTTCTGGCCTGCCATCATGGGCAGAACAGGTGTTTTAATTTGAACAGACATACTTTCTAGCAGTCAGTTCTACCAACTGCTAGCTGTGTGTCCCTGCGAAAGTCTCTTACGCAGTGGAATATTTCCATTATTGTATATCCATACAATAGCCTAATATGGTAATGGGCAAAGAATGGTGGTGATCAAAACTTACTCTGTTGCATACACTGTTGTAAGAGCCGTCACATTTTTAGTTCATTAATCCTCACATGAACCCATCACCTGGATTATTATTCTTATCTCTATTTTATAGTGGAGAAAACTGAGTCAGACAAGGATTAAATGTTGGTCCGCGATTTTTCAGCTGGTATTGGAAGAACCAGGATTCAAACCCAGACAGTTTGGTTCTAAGCCAGTACATGGACTCACCACACTATGCTATGAAATCATGTGTGTGAGCTTCTGTCACATAGTGCTAATCGGTGGTAGGTAATGCATTTATAACTATTCCAAAAGTGTACTCTATTGCCTTCATGTGCCTTAGAATAACTTTTTATGAACAGTATTCAAAGACAACAGCCTAATTCTGGAGTCTGAGATCTAGTCAACTTCTTTTTGCTTGCATTGGTTCTCTAAACTTTAATTATACCCATTTTTATCTCTAACCTGCTGGAATTCAAAAGCTCTTTTCCATTATGAATAAATGAGTTCTAATTGCATGTAAGCATCAGATTCCTCTAACTCTATCCTTTCTGGAATAACAGAGAGATATGAAGAAAAACTTCTCAGAACCAGCTTTAAAGTAACTACATCTGGGTTACATTAAGTAGTCTTTGGCACATGAAACCCTCCATGTGTCCTACTCCATACCATTTTCCTGCCTGACTGACTGTAATGAAGAGGACCCCCATGGCGACCTTGGGAGCTATGTGTTGAAGAAGGCAGAGCCTCTGTTAGCCTGGGTCCCTGGGTGGTGGCAGGGTGAAGGTCACCCTGATGAGTTGCTCACCTGCTCAGTTCAGTTATGTGAACCAGAAATACGCTTTCAGAGTACGTAAGCTGAGAAGTAAATATCATTAGTATCATTAGTATCGTATTTATAGTTCACATCAATATAAGAGATAAGGTTTATACATCTTAGATGGTAAATAAGAACATGCATCATGATGAAATTGCCAAGTTCTGACTCAGTGAGATCTGTTATCAAGTAAAACACTAAGATAGCAGAGGATCAAAAGAAACTTAAAATGATCACCAGCACATGGGAAAAAAAAAAAAACCCTATACATTTTTCTTCCCTGGAGGCTCTTATTTGAACCCTTTCTTAATAGCACAATGCATTTTGTCTACATTCTATCACACAAAAGAAAAAAGCTTTCAGATTGATTTAGTTATGTTACAAAAATGGTGGGATTTTTTTTTCTTTTGGAAAAACAAGAAAAATGACCTGATGTTCATTTAAGCTCCATTTTATCCTTCATGTAAAGCAAAAGCTTTCATTGAAATCTGGCTGATCACCTTAAACACCATTTAAAAAAAAAAAAAAAAAAGAATTTGGAATTGCAGTTCCAAAAATGTTTAAAGAGAGACACTCCCAGCAGAATCTGATTTTCACAGAAAATGCAGGAGGGAGTGAGGACCACAGAAGCAAAGCCTTGGGACAGATTGGAAGCATTGAAGAAAGAACCTCTTCACCTGACCCTTCATCCCTCCTGCCATCATCAGACTCTCCGAAGTGTCAAGATACAATTTTCAAGAGCCAGTTTCTCTTCCAGACATGTATCTGCACTGTTCTATAAAAATAAACGTCAGCACACCCATAATCCTCTCTCACTTCAAATATAACCACCAAGCTTTGAGTCTCTAGTGATATCTCGACAGAATTTAAAGGGAATTTCTTTTTACTTTTGAGCTTTTGAACACAATGAATGGATTCACACTTTGGGGGAAAAAAAATCCTTTGGCCTACTGACTGGTTTCAGGTAATAATCCTTTTCCTGATTAGAGTTAAATGTTGTACCTCTTCTTGTTATAGAAAGATTTCAGTCACTATTTACTAATCCAAAATATGGAGTCTTCTGTATCAGCCCTTGTCGTTTTCTGGGTCTTTTAACAAACAATGACATGGCTTTATTTCCAGTCAGGCTTTTTTTTTTTTTGTCTGGCATTCTCTCATTTCACTGTCATTGCCCCCACCTTAGCAATCTAAGAGCAAACTCTTTGGTTATAACTATTCATATTATTATTTAAAAACATACGAAGGCAGTGAGGGAAATTTTCTTTTCTAAAAGGCTCTTCGGAGAGATTCAAGTTGTCCATCCAGTATCCATTCTCCCAGAGCCCATTAGCAATAGGACTCTGTTGATTAGAAACCTCCAGAGTTCCATACGGGGAGATTTGCAACTGGCCCCATTACCCAGCTCCAGCAAAGAGGATGGAGGGGCGGGGTGGGGAGGGAGGGGGGGGGAGGGGGGGGGTGGGAAGGGGACTAGGAGAAATAAAAGAAAGAGGTAGACCCTCTTTAGGTAGATCGATCAGATGGTAGCAGGTTTAAAAAGCAAAGGAACTTATTCAAGTCATGTCCTGGTGGCAGAAGTAGAAGGAGTTCCATCAGAACCTTAAAAGTTTATATAGAGGCCTTGCCTTAGTCCAGTCACATGTGTGGTCCAGGTTTCCTCAACAACACCTTAACTCTGCAGGCTATATCTTTGAAAATGGTTCCTACTGTGGGAAAGGTTGGCAGAATATACATTCTGGAATAGGAGAGGGAGTGAGGAGATTCTGATTGCCTGGGTCCAGCTCGTGGGTCAATCCATGGTCATGTCCTCTTGATGACCTCCTCCAACAGACCTCAATTTAATTTGGAATAGAAATGTGCTCTGTTCACCTTCCCTCCTTCCTCCTTCCTCCTTCTTGGCCACGCAATGGCCACTTGATGGCCAAAGAGCAAGCCAGAAGCTGACCTTCAGAATGGAAACCAGGAGATAGACTGGTAGAGCAGAAAGAATTCCTTAGGTCTCCAAACCATCATATTACCCTGATCATCTAGATTTTAAATGAGAAGGGAAAAAAAGAAGTCTCTACCTTGTTTAAGTCCATATAATTTGGGGGTGTTCAGCCCAGGCAGCCACAACTGACCCGAACTGATAGAGAAGCAAACACCAAATGCTCTGGTGGCTTCTAGTGTTATTGTTTTGCTCTACATCAGTCTTCAAATACCTTCCAATGCTCTGCACTAGCAGGTTGGGAAAAATGTCTTTGTTTTTTTCCATGTATTTCCCCAGGGTTTTTGTTCCTGAAGAAATTGCTGGTTCTCAGTCATTCCACCAATTCAAGATCAGCACAGAAACACTGGTTTTCATAGAAAAGAATTGTACTCAAAGTATTTGTAAGGGTAAATAATGAGTAGCGTAGTGATGCATTTTATTAAAAGTAAGCCCTGATGCTACAGTAGCAGCCACATAATTAGAGATAGTTGTCACTATGTAAGTCAAGCTACGATGATTTACAGAGACTGTGAAGTTTTGCTTTTTCTCACTTAAAAACCATCTTTTACATTAATGTTGACATTATAATATTCTAGGGAACTGACAGAACAAGGGCTTGACAATTTCATTCTTCATCGAACTAAACAGCATGACTCAAAGGAAAGAAATACACTCCAGTTCCCTTCCAGTTTTAAAGGCTGAAATAAATAAATAATCCCCCAGCACTGTTGACCAGACTTTATAATGCCAAACCGAATCATACAGATAAAGAATAATGTTGAGCTGGGATTTTGTATTCACAAAAAAAGTGCCAGGGTCCCACCTCATGGCAGATAAAAAAAAAAAAAAAATTGAATCGATTTGTACATGTATGTTAGGTAGATTAAGATATTTTATAAATATATATGCATTTCCCTACTGTATATTACCTCCATTGGTACATATTAAATATCAGACTCCCATATACAGATATGTACAAAGAGCAGAGAACAGCTAAGCCAAGCAACAGATGGCAGTGATTATGTTACAAATTAAAAAAGAAAAATAACTTGGAAAACGGTTTACATAAAATTGCAGCAAAAAAAATTTCAATATGAAGTTGCAGAAACACCCCCTATTCTTGACTGCAAAGAAAAAAAATTGAAAATGTTTTAAAAACAAGTTCTCGCTTTTGTTTTGGGGAGTGGTTAAAAAAGAAAAATTAAGTTGCAAATAAACACAAGGGAGAGAACCTCCCCCGCTGGAACAAATTATAGTCTGTTATTCGAGCTATGTTGCCCCTGATTCTTCCAAAGGCTGAAACAATGTAATTCTAATCTTACCCAGTGAAGATAATCATCTCCCCTGTTACCTATTCAAAATAATTTATTAGGAAGAATATCATCTTTAGTTGTAGGTCAAGGATGGGCATCCCTGTAAAGTAAAGATTGGAGAGTAAGTATTTTAGATTTTGCTGTTCATATGATCCTTTATCACAACTACTCAGCTCCATCATTGCAGACTGAAAACAGCCGTAGACAGTATGCAAATGAAAGAGTGTGCCTGTATGCCAATAAAATTTTTTTTAAGGATTTATTTATTTATTTATTTATTTGAAAGAGAGCACACGCCCACCAGCAGGGTGGGGTGGGGGGTGGCGAGGTCAGTGAGTGGTAAGTGGCAGGGGCCAGGACAGGCAAAGAGAAAGAACCTCAAGCAAACTCTCTGGTAAGCATACAGCCTGAGGCAGGACTGGATCTCACAACCCAGAAATCATGACCTGAACCAAGAACCAGATGCTGAACCAAATGGGCCACGAAGGCGCCCCCAAAAGACTATTTACAAAAGCAAGTGGAAGCCTGGATTGGCCCATAGATAGCAGTTTGCAAACTCCTGCTGTACAGGAAGAAGTAAGCTCCAGATTTCTTGAAACTCTTTCAAAGTAACTGAGCAAAGGGGCATCTGAGTGGCTCAGTTGGTTAAGCATCAGACTCTTGATCCTCAGCTCAGGTCTTGGTCTCAGGGTTGTGAGTTCAAGCCTGGCATTATGGAGCCTACCTGAAAGAAGGAAGGAGGGAAGGAAGGAAGGAAGGGGAGAGAAGGAAAGAAAGAAAGAAAGAAAGAAAAAGGAGGGAGGAAAGGAAGGAAGGAAAGAAAAAAAGGGGGCGGAGGGAGGAAGGATGGAAGGAAGGGAGAGAGAGGGAAAGGAAAGGAAGAAAGAAAAGAAAGGAAGAAAAAAAGAAATGAGCACTTATTGCCTCATAAGTCTATCATTGCTGTATTTCTTTGTGGCCAGGAATGCATCGCTTTAATTCGAAAGGGTATGCTTTAATAAATTTTTTTTAAAGATTTTATTTATTTATTTGACAGAAAGAAATCACAAGTAGATGGAGAGGCAGGCAGAGAGAGAGAGAGAGAGAGAGGGAAGCAGGCTCCCTGCCGAGCAGAGAGCCCGATGCGGGACCCGATCCCAGGACCCTGAGATCATGACCTGAGCCGAAGGCAGCGGCTTAACCCACTGAGCCACGCAGGCGCCCCGAAAGGGTATGCTTTAAAGAGTAAGCCTACATGATACAACAGATTTGAAGTAGGGTAGGGTATGTTTTATATATGAAGTCAAGCAACTGTCTGTCTAGGTGAATGCAAGTGAATATAAAATTTTGGCCCATAACAACCTAATAGCAGCAAACACTGCTTGGCAACAGCAAAATTCACAATAAAGAAAAATCTAAGGAAATCATCTTGCAAAATACATGTTCCCCATAAGATAATGTTTGGTGTATCTAATTCATAACTATTCAAATTAATCTTTCCTATAACCATGTGGGAAATGTGGTTATTAAAATAGCATTTCTCATTAGCATTTCTTGTATAAATGAAATATGAAACTGCACTAATCATATGTAGATAATAAGCTAACTCTCATTAAATATAGTTAAGATATGTTCTCTGAGGTTTCTCTTCAACTCCATACTTGTCCCAAGAAAGCGTGGTCATTCAAAAGGTGTTAATTGAGTTCCTACTGTGTGATAGGCAAGCTTTTAAACTATACAATTAGTTTTCTCTCTTTTATGCCAACCTATGAAATCTAGGAATTTGTAAATGAGAGGTTTATGGTACCATTTATCACCTTGCTACTCAATCTGTGGTCCCCAGATGAGCATCCCTGGGGAGCTTGTTAGAGATACAGAATCTTGGGCCCCATCTCAGATCTGCTGTATCAGAGGATGCATGAGCCAAAAAGTCAAGGGCTGGGTGCACACACTGGAGTTGGAAAGCACCTATGTAGTGTATTAGAACCACAATCAAGTAAGTGCTTCTCCAAAGACCTGGAGTCCTGATTCCAACATCCTTGTGACCAATTTCTTATCAAAGAAAAGCTTGGCATTGAGGCTACTCTAACTCTTTTAGTTTATAAAATAATCATAGAGCCTTCCAAGCATATATCATAAACCTCATCTACTGACATGTATATTCTTTCCAAGAATAGCTGAAGCCAACTCTGTATAATGGAGTAACACACTAAGTTTTGATGGATTGTCGAAGTTGGGCAAAAAGAAACCATGTTGATCTCCACTCCATGGATAACATACCAGTCAGCCAGTTACCCCCGTTAGGATATGCTTCTGTGTGCTCTGGTGGAAAGTTATGATTGAACTACATGAGAAAGCTAACATGCTACTTCATGTCCATACCCAGAAAATTCATTTGTCTTCATGCCTTTCCTCTTTCTCATCCCTGAATGTTGGGAGAATTGATTTTGTCCTTATGATACAATGACCAGGGTTACTCAGAAAAAGGGCATTACATGATTCTAAGTTGCTCATACTTGATACTTGAATTTTTAAATATTGAGATCATCTATTCACATAATTATTTATCTCCTTTGAATGTATTTAATTTTAAAAAAAGATTTTATTTATTTATTTGACAGACAGAGATCACAAGTAGGCAGAGAGGCAGGCAGAGAGAGAGGGGGAAGCAGGCTCCCTGCTGAGCAGAGAGCCCGATGCAGGGCTTGATCCCAGGGGCTCGATCCCAGCACCCTGAAACCATGACTTGAGCCGAAGGCAGAGGCTTTAACCCACTGAGCCACCAGGTGCCCCTGAATGTATTTAATTTTCGATCCTTCCTTTAGTTCAAAGACTTTTGTAAATTTTGATGAGACCAAGTATCGTCTTGGTCCCTTTTGGGATGCATATAATTGTAGTAATGAAGTATATCCTACATCTGTATATTTGTTTCTTTTTTTAAGAATTTGAGAGAGAGAGCATGAGAAGGAAGAGGGTCAGAGGGAGAAGCAGATTCCCCACTGAGGAGGGAGCCCAATGTGGGACTCGAACCCAGGACTCCAGGATCATGACCTGAGCTGAAGGCAGTCGCTTAACCAACTGAGCCATCCAGGTGCCCTGTATATTTGTTTTTTATTCCAGAGGAAGGGACAGAAGTTGACAGTTGGTCACTGCTTTCTTGATGTTCAGCCTTTGCTGAAAGTTGCTTGACAGGTTTGGGTTCTCAAGAATGTGAGATTAAATCTACACATAAAAATTAGAGAAATAGCTGTAGTACTCACACAGGAAAAATAGGTTTCACATCTAGAAAATAGTGGCTGGTGATAGTTAATGACATCAGTGCGGGCATGGGGGCAGTGTGTGCGCGTACACGTGCCCCCCCTAAACTGTTTATTGGGTAAATATTTGTCTATTTTTTCAGGACATTGAATCAATAAGAACAATGTCATAGCTACATTTAGGTTTTATGATCATCCAATTATACAAACACTTAATATTTAAGTGCCAAATAAATCTACAAGCCTCTTATAAAGAGAAGAGGCCTCCTGTCCCAACCCTATCCAATTTCCCTCTCTCCAGATATAAGTACTTTCCAATTATTCTACCTGATTATTTTGGCATTCAGTTTCACGTCATTAAATGTTATATTTAGCTTACTACTTAATGATTCCTTCTGTTCACTATCTGTTCATTTCTCAACATGGAAGATGAGGAACTTGCTCTTTGTCGGCATCTTTCCCCCATCTTTCTCCTGCCTTCCTTATCCCACCATGGGTGTAGATATATCTTCATTTTATTTAGCTTTTATTTCATATTTATATTGTTATTCATATATATATATACACATCACATATATGTATATGAATACATATGTACATGTGGAAATATAGCACACATATAATAATACATGATTACATTGTGTGTATGTATATATACATATGTGTATGCATGTGTATATGTGTGTATATGTGTGTGTATACACTATTCATAACTAAGTCATGCTTAATTAGCTGTCATGATTACCTTTCATTCCTGTACACTTTTATTCTCAATGACTTGTTTTATCATTTGATCAGCTTGTAGTTACCACTAGTTTCAACAGATAGAGCCTGAGTTGTTCAAAGCTTCTGTGGTATGCATCAGCACACCTACTAGTCTCTCAGTCTCTTCTTCTTGAAGAAGTCTTCTGCCGGGACTTCTCATGCTCTCCAATCTGGAGTCTCTGTCCTTCAAGTTCTGGACCACCATCTTCTGGAGCTTTCCCTTCCTCGGACTGAGAATTCCCTTTGTCTCATCACTGCATTGGAACTCTCCATGCTTGTCTTCCTCATTTTTGCTTAACCCTTTTGATTTTAAGGATTTTATCTTTAGGTAGCTTCCTGTCAGTGTGTTAGAGATATAAATTATTTGAGAGTTGACATATATAAAAATGTTTTTACTCTGCCCTTTACGATTAATTGATATTTTGGCTCAATAGAAACATTCTAGTTGAGAAACATTTTGTCTTAGAATTTTGAGGGCTTTTTCCCATTGTCTTTTTTTTTTTTTTAAGATTTTATTTATTTATTTGATAGGGATTACAAGTAGTCAGAGAGGCAGACAAAGAGATAGGAGGAAGCAGGTTCCCCACTGAGCAGATGCGGATGCGGGGCTCAATCCCAGGACCCTGAGACCATGACCTGAGCCAAAGGCAGAGGCTTCAACCCACTGAGCCACCCAGGAGCCCCTTCAATTGTCTTTTTGCTGTCAGTATTGCTTTAGAGAAATTTGACTTCCTGTCTTGATTTTCCATGTGAAAATATTTCTTTGTTTCCTCTATGGAAATCTATTGAATCTTCTTTTTGTCCCCAGTGGTCTGAATTTACATGAATTTTGGACTATGGGTTATTTTTATTCACTATAATGAGCATTTATTCACCACAATTTCAAAAATTGTGGGAAAATGTTCCCGAATTCTGGGAAGTGATCTAGAATTACTTTATTGATTACTTTCCCCTTTTGAACTTCTCTCTTTCTGGAACACCTTCTGTACCTTCTAGAACATTCCTCTGATTTTCTTATCTTTTCCTTCCTGTCCTCACGTCTTTGTCTTTTTGCTGTACTTTCTGTGCTATCTCCTCAGTTACACTTCCAACCCTTCTGTTTTGATTTTCCTCTCTGTCATGTTTTTAATTTTGAAGAGCTCTTTTTTGTGCTCTGAATGATCATTTTTATAGCATTTCTGGCTCATTTCCAATTCTCTCCATAATGATAATTTATTTTTTAATGGCTAGTCTTTGTTCCCACCTGTTTGCTTTCTCCTGCTTGTTTTACCTCTATTTTTCATATCAGACACTTCCCACAGATATGTGGTGACCTTTGGTTGGTAGTTAATTTTAAAGAGTTGGAGCAAGGAAAAAAGCTGATTGAAAGCTCTGAATACATGGGCAGAGCTTAGAAAGTCTGGCTCATACTGTAAAATGATCAGACTGGGCTGTTTCCTTGAGTAACTTCAATATCATCATATCTAGTCTTTTCTCTCATAATTGTCAGTTTTCCCAGCAAAGATTCTCCCACAGTTTAGGATATTGGCATAGTGTAAAATAAGTGTGACTTCTAGCTATCGTTATTTTAAAAAAGCTTAGGAAATATTTACTTTAGGCACATGACCTCCTGTGTAACTATAGTAATCATATGAGATAAATGACATTATTATCTGCAACTTACAGGTGAGGAAATGAGGTTTAGGGAAATGGATCGCCTCCTTCTCAATGTTATATAGTGAGTACTGTGGGACTCAGGATTCGAATCCAAAACAGCTTTCTCCAATATAGGTTTAACAATGTTATTTTAGAATGCTATAAGTGTCTCAGTTAATTAAATATATGAATTCCACGAACAGGAGGTTACAATAGATAATCAGTAAGATTGGATAAATAAAAGCCAAACAGAGCTCTGAAACCAAAGCGCGGCCCAAGACTTTCATCTCCACAGGTAGCATGCAGATTTGCACAGGCCCATGGGTTCAAAAACAGTTCAGCCCACTGCAGAGAATGAAAACTTGAAACAAGAATTCAAATTAGAGCTTCGGATGGCAAACCACTGGGTTAGCTTATATATAACTCTCACTCAATGTGTGCTCTCTCTGTTAACTGACGTTTTTAAAGCCCGATGATAATGTTGCAGGAAAGATTATTTTTCTACTGCATGATTATTTGAAAAGCTGTTGTCTACTCTGAATACATTACTCTAACTTGTAACTCCAAACATTTTCTGAGGGGTAACTGTGGCTAGGTAGCTCCCTCAGCTGTATTCGGAAGTATCTAAAACCATCGGAGGGGCTGTAGTCACTGTTTGGTTTTGTTTTATTCAATTGATATATAATTGACATAAAACATATTAGTCAGATGTACAACATAATGATTTGATATCGGAGTATATTGCAAAATGATCACAAATCTAGTTCCCATGTTTTGCCGCACATGTTCACAATTTTTTCTTCTGATGAGAACTTTCAAATACACAATTATTATTACTTACAATATGCAATATACAATAATATTCACCATAGTCACCAGGCTGTAGATCCCATGACTGATTTATCTTATAACTGGAAGTTTATACCTTTTTTAAAAAAATATTTTATTTATTTATTTGAGAGAGAGACAGTGAGAGAGAGCATGAGCGAGGAGAAGGTCAGAGAGAGAAGCAGACTCCCCATGGAGCTGGGAGCCCGATGCGGGACTCGATCCCGGGAATCCAGGATCATGACCTGAGCCGAAGGCAGTCGTCCAACCAACTGAGCCACCCAGGCGTCCTTTTGAGCACATTCATGCATTTCCCCGTCCTCCCACTGATTCCTTAATTGTATTATTTTACATTTTCTGTACTGATTTAAGTGATTTCATTGCAATTATCTAGTTTTACTTTCCCAATAATACCTTCTAATTTTATTTTCTCCATATCCAATACATTTTTAAAGAAGATTTATTAATTTTTTTGAGAGAGAGAGCACACTGGGGAGGACCAGAGGGAGAGGGAGAGAGGTCTCAAGCAGGCTCCATGCTCAGCGCAGAGCCCAGCACAAGTCTGGATCTCAAGACCATGGGATCCCCACCTGACCAAAACCAAGAATCGGACACTTAACCCACTGTGCCTCCTAGGCGCCCCTCTGTATTCACTATTTACACAAGCAAAAAACTTTTGTTATTAACAAAGACCTAACAAAAAATGTTATTGTCATTCATCTAAATTCCTCTTTGAAGCTCTGTGTTTAAATGAGGAAGTAGTCTAAGGGCACCTGGGTGGCTCAGGCAGTTAAGTGTCTACCTTCCGCTCAGGTCATGATCCCAGGGTCCTGGGACTGAGCCCCATATCGGGCTCCCTGCTCAATGGAGAGAGAGCCTGCTTCTCCCTTTCTGTCTGCTACTCCCCCTGTGTGTATGCTCTCTCTCTTTCTCAAATAAATAAATAAAATCTTAAAAATAAATAAATAAAAATAAATGAAGAAGTGGTCTACAGAAGCAAGGAATTGTAACCACCTCCCTCCACTGTGTCACAGACATACCTTTCGGTATTTAGAGATGTTAGTAAATATGCTGTATAATTATCCTTTGTATTAGGGCCCCTATTTTCAAATATGATTAAGTAACAATAGCCTTCCTCCCTCTAAAAATACAAGCAAGCAAGATGAAAAAGTTCAGAAAATGACATCCATCGATTCTGTAAATTAAATCCAATATGTGAAATAAATCTCAGTCTAAGAATTATCCTGTTATAAGGGTGGCTGAGAAGGGTATCACATCACCATTTAATGCATCTGATTGGTTTGCTGAAGTAGCACAAATGGGTTGTTTCTGATTTTTTAAGATACATGCCAGCAGAATTCATACATTTACAAAAATAGTTGGCATATCTTACAGATCCCTCTAAATACAAATGTGGCTTTCTGTATGCAAGCTGCTTGTTGTAGTAGCAGACTGGTGTAACAATGTCTTTAGTTTTCTGAGCTTCATAGATGTTTATAAGCCTTTAACTATTACTCCTAAGAAAATTCAAGTAGAGTGGTGTGGTAGACTGAAAGCAAAGAAGGCTTTGATTCTCTATCCCTCTCTGGATCTATACTTTCTGCAATGTCCTTTTGCAGCTTCTCCCATCTAGCAGCAGAGTATTTGCCTACTCCTCAGATCTGGGCTGGTGTTGTGACTTAGAGTGCCCAGAAAAATGGTAGAGAAGTGCAATATGCCAGCTCTGAGCCCCAGCCTCAGCCATGTCCAGCCACCATGGGCTAAGCCCCGGATGTGAGAAACCTATGAAGAACTTACTCGTTCTAGCTGAACTCATCCTACACCAGCTTAGGGCCAGCCTACCCCCAAATATGTGAGAGAACCTGGCCAAGGTCAACAGAGCTGCCTCCCCACATGTAACTGATTGCAAATGTATGAGTCTATCCAGCTAAGACCAGAAGACCTGCCCAGTTGACCCACATACTCATAAGCAGTAAAAATATCTGTTGTTTTAACCCACTGGGTTGGGTGGTTTCTAACAGTATTGTTGCAGGAAGAGATAAATGATATGAGTGTGGATATCCCTAGCTATTAATGTAGAATCTTACAAAGCTCATAATAGACTTTGTAAAAATCAGTTCTTTAGTATTCTCTTTCTCTGCAAATCCAGAGTTTGCTTCCACTTAACCAAAATTATTCAGGTCATGACTTTCCTATGCTCCTTGGAGAAATCCTAAAAAATTCCATTTTCATGGACTAGAATTCTGACTCTAATATTAGTCAAGAGTAACAAAACACTATTTACGTAACTTCAAAATAAATTGACATATTAAATGTTATGACTCATCATCTACACTAAACTAAGGAATAACTTTCATTTTTATAATACTTGATTTTTTTAAAGTGTGTATTCTTTTATATTCTTATATATCCAGAGACAATTCAGGAGGTAAATGTTCTTATCATCCTCATTTCTCACATAGGAAATCTGAACCTTAAAAACCAATGAGTGGGGGAAGGGAGGGAAAAATGAAACGTGATGGAACTGGGGAGGGAGATAAACCGTAAGAGACTCTTAATCTCTGGAAACAAACGGAGGGTTGCTGGAGGGGAGAGAGGTGGGAGGGATGGGGCGGCAGGATGATGGACACTGGGGAGGGTATGTGCTATGGGGAGCACTGTGAATTGTGTAAGACTGATGATTCACAGACCTGTACCCCTGAAACAAATAATACATTATATGTTAAGAAAAGAAATAGAAAATAATAGTTTAAAAAAATGAGTGTCTTTTCCACTTTCACACAATTTTTCACGATAGGTTGAAATAAAAGTACCTTTCTTCTAGTCTAATTAAAGCATGTTATTTCATGAGCCCCATGAAATATAAACCCTTTCAAATATTTCATATTAATATTTATGTTCAATAGCATATAATAATATTTATGTTCAATAGCATATAATAACTTATAATTAGATAGCACTTTAGGGATTTCAAAACCCTGACAATGCAGGAAGGGAAGTTAAATATCTCTTTCCATAGATGGAAATACTGAAGTTTAGAAAGGTTAATGAGTTCACCAGGGTCCTACAATGATGGGACCAGATGTGTTTTCTCCCAGTTTTTAGACACCAATACCAGAAGCTTGAGTCTGACCCTTTGCTTGAAAGAGATTTATTCAGGTCATTTCCTTTAATATTCTGCATGTTACAAGTTGCACACCAACACAGCTGAGATCATCATGGCCCTAGAGGAAAAGCCATGCCAAGTAAGAAGACTAGTGTTGGGTGAGCCATGTGAAGACTTTGCAAGTTAGGACTCACTCAGACACACCACACAGAAGGACCTATTCATGAAGAAATAGACCAAACTGATTCACTGGCTTCAGCTGTGTGTGTTGTTTGGAGTTCATAGAACAATCTTTGAATCAGTATTTTGTTCTCTAAAAAAGGAGGGGTAAGGGAACTGTCACATTCAATTAATGAAGAATATCCTTTGATACCAGCAGCGCGGATGGATTGAGTCTGTACTTACTGTGCAGAAAGTATGCCAGTTGTTCTCTGGAAGAATTTGGGTACAGATTACAGCCTGCAACCCTCTGGAACCCAGGACGATAGCCACAACTGACAGCTGCACGCAGCGTAAGTGGTGAGTTAAACCATGGACCCCATCTGTTTATGCTTCTTGACAAGAACAAGTTACTCTTCCAAAGATTGGCAGCAACCCCATTAGCACACCAGGTCCTTTCAAGTACATTAGCTTCCTCAGTCTCCAGTCAAGCGTAGGCTAAGTACTCAAGTGAGTTTTCACTTCTATTCCTTAAGGCTTGGGATAAGAAACTTGCCATGTTGGTTATGTCCCTTGACCCTCCCAGACCCACTCTCTTTTCCTCTACATTTTGCTCTGTGCCCTGGCCCGCAGGATGCTAACCTGGATGGACTTATTCATAGGAGTATCTTGCTCTCTGTCATCTGGTTGGCTTTAGTCATGGGGTGCACTAGGATGACACAGAAGGAAAGAAGGAAGATAAAGTCAGTGTCTTTTTTTATCCTGGCTCCCTGCCTGCTGGATCTCTCTGTAAGGTAGCTGGTTTCATCTACGGAGGACAATGGTTCCTATCAAGTTCCCTGCAGCTCTCTAGAACCACGGGCTCTGGGAACTGCTCCCCTTGCCTCTTCAGGTCTAAGAGTGGTTATAATGACTCCCTGTGATTATTACTCCTACCAGTGTCTGGCACCATCCCTTGTTTTCTTCCCGAATCTTTATAATAGTCCTTTTATTAACCTTCTTCAATTACCCAGAGTGTATCATATGCTTCCTGCTGGGACCCCTGACTCATACTTTGTTGGATAGCATCTTACTGGACCCACTCAAGGTTATTGTGTTCATTTATTTAAAAACACATGTGACACATTGATTGCATTTTAATGAGCAGTCTACATGCTGTACATGCTGTATTGAAAGCACAAGATTTGGTTTTCATCCCAGCCATATGTGACTTAGCTTTGTGACCACAGACAATTAAATTCTATTTTGAAAACTTTTTTTTTTTTTTTTTTTTTTTTTTGTCATCTGATATATGCCAGGCACTGGCCAGGATCTGGGAATACAAAAATAAATAATAAAAAATATCCACCCTCATGTAGCTCATAATCCTAACAGATGAGGTAGAGACATAAACAAAGATCACTAATACAATATGATAAAAGCTTTGTGGTGACTTATATAGATGTTATGTTTACCCACAGTGACCATCAGTTTTCTCATTTGGTAAATGAGCACAATGATATCCAACCTGCTGATTTCATGAGATGAAAAAACAAGTGATTCAATGATATCGGTAAAATGTTTTGAAATACTTAAGAATATTCAACAGTAAAGTTATAAAGTTATTATTAGAAGTATTACTCTAATGTTATTATTACATTATTATGTTACCAGCTTTACTCCTTACCCTTTTAAAGTAAATTAATTGTAGTGTTTGTTCCTCTCTGACATTATCAGAAACCTAGGATTTACTTCTCTCCAGGAAAAACTTTGCCTAGCATGAATTTGAAAAAATAAGAATGAATATCTTGAATATCTAATCTTAGGGATTTAATCTTATATTTAGCAAGTGATATTTATGGGTAGACTATAATCATTAAATCATTAATACAATGGAATCCTGATGATTCCATTCAGCTATAAATAACTGTCCATACATGATTTAGAAGATACTGCTTCAACTAGTTTAAAAAAACAATTAATAAAATAATTTACTGGTTGTACTCAGGTATCTTTCTTTGAAGATGAATGATCTTCTATATCTTTTTCTAACCTTATGCTGAAGCTATTGATCAAAACATAAGAATCAATTATTTTCTTCAAAATATGCAGGGATTATGCTGGGTGCACAATTTTTCTCTCTCCTCATGGCAATAAAAATCTTGTTCTTTGTTTTGGGAATCTTTATTTATGTAGTTTAAGTGAAGCTGCTCATATTTTTACTTCTCCCCACCTTAGGAACAGGACACCCAGGTATAAAAAACCTGAATTCCAAACACCTGGCCATAAAATCTGACTTAAGGTTAGTCATGTGACCTAAGGCAGGCCAAGCAGAATCTTCACTGAAACTGTTTTGTTGCAACTACTTGGAGATACTCCCATGTATCACTGGGGTTAGTAAACTGACAGTGGACACATTGTCTACCATAAGGAGAGAGCTATGCAAAGGATGGAGATCAATGATTCAGCCATGAATTAAGACAGATATACCCATGAACATTTTAATTACATCAGCAGAAAAAAAAATCCTTTCTTTACTTAAGCTAATTTTCTTTAATATCTGGCACTGACAATCAAGTCTTGATTATTTCATATTGCCATGTAACTAAAAATGAAAAAGACTGAACAAATTTGAAATTAGGATTCACCTTTTCTCTTAAGAAAATTTGAGGAAAAAAATTTAGAAATATCTTCATTCCTATTCATAGAGCAGTATGAGACAACTTTACAACTGTACAACAAAAGCAGGAAGCTATGATCAAGAAACAATTTGAGAAAAAGAATGGATTAATGTAAATTTGAAAGGGAATTACTGAATAATATGTTGAATTAAAAAGTGGAAGAAGACCAATAATTTAATTTTCCAGGACATAAAGTTATTCATTCAGTCACTGAATCTTAAATTACTGTGTGCCTGTTTCTGATAGTATGTACTACTAGGTGCTTAGATTATACTAGTGGAAACAGACATAGACTCCTGTCTTTCAGAGCTGACTTTAGCTGCTGTGGACAGACAATAAATACAAGCGTAATAAATGGATGAAAAATCAGAGTATTAGACAAGCGAGTGAGCATGAAAACAGACATCTAGTATATGGGGGATTTAGGAGTGAGGCAGGTTTTGTAATTTAAATGGGATGATCAGGGCCAGATTTTCCTCTCAGTTTAACATAAGACGGGAGACTGATGAAAGAGTGGGTCAAGAGAGTACCTGGGAAGGGAGTCTCAGGGAGAAGGAACAGTTTACGTAGACTCTCTAAGGCAGAAAATGTGCCTAGGGGAGGTAGAAGTAGAGCAGAGGGGCTGGGTAGTTGGATTGGAAGGAGTAAGAGTGAGTGTAGCAGAAGCTAAAGCCAGAGAAGTACCAGAGGCAGATCAAGTGTGATTTTACTGGCTATTCCATAGATTTTGTTTTACGCTCAGAAAAATGAGAAATGAAATGAAAATGAAAAATGTTTTACTCTCAGAAGCCACTCTAGGGTTTGAGTAAGAATGTCATGATCTGACTTAGGTTAAACTCAGTACACTCTGTGTTGGGAAGAAATGAAATGCCAAGATTGAAAACACAAATACAAAGAAAAAAAGAGGAAAATTATTTTAAAGAACAATTAAAACTCATCAAGGGTCAGTCTAAAGAAGGATAACATCCACCTAATAGATGTGTCAGAAAGAGAAAGCAGAAATTGGGGATTGGGGGTTGGGGACTGGTTGAAATAATCCCAGACACCATAGCAACAAGTTTCCCATTGCTAAATTAAAAATAAGTCTGCTGCCTAAAAGGCTCACTGAGATTTGGAAAAGAAAAAATATCCATATCTGAAATCAATTAAAAAGAGAGAGAGAGAGTCAAAATGCTTTCAAAGAAGAAAAACACCAATAAGGTGATTACCTTAGAAGTTAGAATGAGAGTGACATCAGACTTCTCATCAGTAACAATAGATGTCAGAAGATGATATAGCAATACCTTCCAAGTTTAGAGAGAAAATTACTTTAAACAAAAATTCCATATTCATTCCAATTATCAATCAAGTGAGTATAAGGAATAAATAAAGATGTTTGCTGACATGAAAAGATTCAAATAAATTTTCCAAAAATCCTACTTGGGAATGTACTTCAACTAACTCCAAAGAAAATTCAAAAACACTGAAGACACTGAGCAAGAAAATAATAACTAGGAATAAGTGTATTATTTGAAATTACAAAGATAGCCAGTGAACTAACTAAAAATGAAAACAAAGGTAACAGAAGTTGAAAAGGGAAGGAAATAAATAGGGCGGGGTAAAAAGGAGGTAAGTTACTCTTCTTAATCAATGCCAATGAAAAGTTTTAAGTTGGCAAAGAAAATTGGAAGAATTAACATATTATTTAGAATTACAGAAGTAACAAGTAGAAGACTTAAAATCGGTAAAAACATCATTCTCCTTGAGAATTGGGGATTCAGAAGGAAGGAGACAATTGCTTTTCATTTGTACTGTTCTATTTTATTTGAACTTTAGTTTTTATATGTATATATTACTTTTATAAGAAATTAACAAAAATTTTATATGGCAGTTATCTTGTTCTCATTTCCAGGGAAACTTAAAAAAAAAACAAAACAAAACAGTAGAATCTCTTACAAAGAAATACAAAAAAACCATTCATGGGTGATGTGTACTATCTAAAGCATGACTGTGACAGCAGCTGATGAGCACCAGAAATGTCACCTGTTATAATGGAATGGAAGCGCTTGAATTATTGAAAAGGCTGTCTGTTAAAAAAAGCATGTCTCTTCCCCAAAGTTAAGTTGCTGCCTAGAATACAAAAGGCAAGCAGGATAGACTTAACTAGTTATTTGAGCTAATAGGTTTTTAATTCCGTAATTAGTCTATGAGGTTGCAGCTAAAACCACACAGGTTTAAAAGATAACACATAACACTCTATCACATACTCTACTTGTCACAGCTAATTGTAGAAGATAATTTCACGGAGAATAACTCAAAACATTATCAAGTTGGTAAGATCAGGAACAGAGAAGACTTTATGAAAGTTCTAACTTGGAATGTGTCAGACACTGTGAGGGAATTTGTACCGATTTTCCAATTCTCCAATAACTTTGTGTGGTGTTTACAGATGTAGGTGTTTTGGTGTTTTCTAGTAAGGAAAAAATAGGCTTGGAAATAAGTCCACTAAAATAGCAAAAACAAGATATGAACACCGTAGAAGCATCTGTAGTGGGAACACGTGCGGAGGTCTGGAATCTGAAGGCTTCTTTACTCGCATGTCTGGTGATGAGGCTGGGCTCCCGTGGAACTTCTGAAGGACCATTGCCTCTGTAGTTTGGGCTCCCTTATAGCATAGTGGACTCCAAGTGTTTGACCTTATACAGTGGCTCCAGTTTCAAGGGCAACTGTTTTAGCAAACAAGGTGAAAGCTGCATGTCCTTTTATGACCTAGCCTGGGAAGTCACATTGTTTTCTTTCCAGCATACTCTACTGATGCAAGTAAATTCAAGTTGAAAGGAAGGGGACAAGACCCTACTTTTTTTTTTTTTAAGATTTTATTTATTTATTTGACAGACAGAGATCACAAGTAGGCAGAGAGGCAGGCAGAGAGAGAGGAAGGGAAGCAGTCTCCCTGCTGAGCAGAGAGCCCGATGCGGGGCTCGATCCCAGGACCCTGGGATCATGCCTTGAGCCAAAGTCAGAGGCTTTAACCCACTGAACCACGCAGGTGCCCCAGGACCTACCTTTTCATGAGAGAAGTGTCAAAGAATGTAGGGCTATGTTGTACAATTCTGCAGGAGCCCATTATACACATGCGAGAGATAAATTTAAAAGCATGAGATCAGAATAAACATCAACATAAGCTGCAGTATTTTTTTGCCCTAGTCAACTTGCTCATTCCTCTGGGTATGGACCCCACATTGCAGATTGAATTGTCTAAATAAGAGAGACACAAGATTTCCCCACTAAAGAGAACACAGTGGTGGTGTTCATGCTTGGGGTTTGCTGTTATGGACATACCAACTTCAGGCACATTTCGTAGCACACGTATTACAACTCTACCCCTTCTTCTCCCACTCTAGAGTTTATTACAGCTCAGAGAAGTAAAAATAATTATTATGGGAGTAACCTTAAATCTATTCTCCATTAGTAATAAGTATTATTCACAGTATGATAGTAAAAAAAAAATTATTTGCCTCACACTTCAAAATTGCTTGTGACACATCAGTGATCAATGTTGTGGCAAAAGGATTAACAACTGTTGTGTGGAGTACATCACATAGGTCTGGTGTTGGCCCCCCCTTGTTCTGGAATTCATCTCTTTGAAAAAATTGTCCAAGATAGTGGGTGATGGGTACATAATTTTGAGAGAGATTGACATATCACTACAGTGGAAGCTCAGGGACATCTAAAAGGAAATTGAACACAGAGACAGATAAAGACTGGGGGATATAAAAATAAACATCACAGAGTAGTAATATTTCATTGTAAACATCTGCTTATCTATGCTGTGATGTAACACCTTTCTTAGCTGTTATAATTATCGACACTATGCTAGTGTCCCATGTCCTTCTCTTGGGTGGGCGCCAGTGGAGAAGAGAGAACCCTGCAGGATGGCAAGGATAAACCAGAGAGATAATTTTACAAGAATAAAGGAGTGAAGGGAGAGGTAACTATGGGATGTAAACCCTTCCTGGAACTTGTGGAAATCTTAGAGTGGGCAAGAAAATTTGCACAGGACTCCGGGTAGGGATTCAAGCCAATTTTGAAAATCTCAAAGGACACAATGTAATGTTTGGTTATGAAAGCATTAAGCTAGCAAAAGCGTTGGCTGGCCCTCAGCCAAGAGTCCAGTTTCCTCCAGTCCTTGTTGGCAAAGTAAAGGAAGCTGACTCAGCTGCCCATAAAATGAGATCAGGAGAATCTGTCACACCACAAATATGGCCAACACAAAACAATGCTAGTCTCTAGCGTCAACTGCTCTGCTTCCCTTCCCTACCATCACACAGGTTCCAACAGGAATGACATCCAGTCTCAAATGGAATGCATACCATGCCAGACACAAGACGATCTTTTGGGACATGGCAAGACCGTATTAAAGCTTGTGTTTCCATTCATTTCATCTGTGTTTTCAAACGTGTGAAATGCATTCATATGGAAGTGCATACATATCATTTGTCAGTGCATTTTAAAAATGGTATGGATCATTATTTTTACTGAAGAGCACTTGCGGAACGTAATGTTGAATATTACAGATTTGGAGGAGAAGGTGTTGTTTCATTCACAAGCTAAAAGAGGGTCGAATCAGAGCACACCTCTAGAGTAGGCAGGCAAAGAAAAAGTATCTGCTGGGCTCTGCATAAGCCATTAAGTTTTCCTACATACCTCACAGCAGTTAGTTGCCTTTAGGACTGTAATGAGTTGAGAAATACTAAGATGAATTTTGCAAGTTTTTTTTGGGAAAAAAATCTTCTGGGAGAGAACAGGGTTACTTATAATATTAAATTGGTCACCCCATCACTGCAAGCCATGATTCTTGGAGGGTGAATTTTGACATCTCCCTGATTCTTCTACCTCTAGCAACTAGCAAGATTCAAACTCACAGTGTTGTGTTTTCACATGAAAACAAGGAATTGGTATTTGCTGTCAGGCAGTTTACATGTGTTAGTCCGTTTGACCCTCTTTCCCATTCTATTAAAAAAAAAAAAAAAGCTGATATTATTTCCCTTTTACAGCAAAGGACTGGAGACTATGCAGTTTGCCCAATATTCCATATTCAGGTAGAAAAGAACTGAAATTCAGATCCAGTTTCTCTTAATCCCCATGTCATATTCTTTGGCTGTGGTTTTCCTAGTCTAGATAAAGATAAAGAAGTTCGCTGAAGCCCTCAGATTTTGAAAAGAGATTTCCCCCTGTGTTTTTGTAGCAAAGGAGAGGTACTTCCCACAGGCCGATATTTTGAAATGGAAGATGGCATGTTAAATAAACATCGAAATTTATTTCAAAAAGAGAAAGTGAGATCATTAAAACCTGGTCATGGCGTTTAATTGTTGACCCCTGGATGATTTGTGGAGCTCTCTTTGACACTCAGCAACTGAATATTGAATCAGAGAAATGATCATTGGGAAAAGTTAATTGTCCTCTCCATCTCATTAAACCAATTTTGTAAGACAATTCAAGAGAGGAGATTGCTATGCAATTTCCATGCATCATTCGTTTGCTAAGTCACTCAGCCCTGGATACCATTTATTTTCCAATTCAGAGCTAAATACATGTATTGGAAAAAAAAAAAAACAACTAGGTCTAGAGAAAGTGTCCATGAAGGTTTGATGAGAAGGGTCAGCAACCCAATTGGAGAGACAACGTATGTCCCTGGAAGTGTATGCACTTCAAAGCATGCTATTAAATGATAAGAAGGAGGAGGAAAAATGTAATTTCTCCAGAATAATTTTTGCAACCACAGAAATATCCTGCACAAGTGAACACTCAGTTCTTTCTATTTCATTCTTAAATGCACATTGCTGTGGCATGTCATGAAATATGAAGACTGTCTAAGGAGCCGTGTCTTCTGGGAGTTGCAGATAACAACCCAACACTTGCAATCATCATATGTCTGTTGTCTGAAAAGTGAGGAAAAAACAGAAAAGAACTACAGAGGTGAGTGAAAATCAAAAATACTAATAAATTACAAAAGAAAAGAGCACATCTCAACTGAATAATTTCATGAGAGGTGATTATATGGGATATTGGAAGGTAGATATTTTTTTGAAAGGATAAAGTAAGAGGTTTATATTCACTGTATAAAATGTGTGATTAAGCATATAAATAGTTCGTTGAGTATTTGTAGCTTTTTATGGACCCAATTCTTGTTTCAATGACATTAAATAGGCAAAATACATTTTTAAGATTTTATTTGTTTCTTTCAGAGAAAGAGCGCATGAGCAAGCTTGAGGTGGGTGGGAAGGGGGGGGGCGGGGCGGGGGGGGGGGGGAGCAGACCCCCTGCCGGATAAGGAGCCGGAGCGGAGACTTGACGTCAGGATCCTGGGATCATGACCTGATCCAAAGGCAGATGCTTAACTGACTGAGCCAGCCAGGAGCCCCAGCAAAACGTTTTTTTTTTTTAAGTTTGAAGCATTAGTAAGCAAATTAAAATAAAGTCACTAGAGTCATCTCAGAATAACCAAAAATGAGGAAACATTTGTCTTCCAAACCTGACTTGTTTATCCTCAAATGTTTACCTTTAATATATATTTCCACTCTCCCTTATCCCCCAATCCTGTTGAAACCTTCAGACTTGCTTTTCTTGATTCAGTAATCTCAAAACCCTCCTTGAATGTAGAGGTTGTTCCAATGTGTTAATTGAAATGGTGGTAAGCGGCGCTTAATGAGGCCTTTGTCACTTTTAGAGTCTGTGGAGATGTCGTTAACTTGACCTTGATCTGCAAGATAATGTGATGGCTTATGTTCTTCATTGTATAATCCACACCTTCTACCTATCTTCCTATTCCCGTATGGATGAAAATTATTCTGAGTGCCGTGCCACACTGTCCTCCCTCATTCCTTCCTTTCCTTTCTCTCAAATGCCACATTGTTCTCTCCCTCAATAATATTGTTATCCCCAAAGAGTTTTCATTCATAGAAACAAGGTGCCAATTTATTAGGGAGCTCCTCTGTCCTAGGCACTAGGCCAGGCTCTCTAGTAGGATAGAGGCAGATATGGAGGAAGAAGGGAAACTATTTCAGTATTTTTTTCCCACTTCAAGGTTTACAATAAACATCATTTTCTCAGCTGCCAAATGCAGAGTATTACCTGCCAGCTACTGCAATCCATGAGAAATGGTTAGAATTCATTAGATAGAACCATAGGTCTGGAAAAGATTGTAAGATGTCACTTCTGGGCTTATCAGCCTTTTGTGGATTGGGAAACATATAGACTAGTTCAGTACAAAATTTTATGTATACAGAAGACAAACTGATAAAGATGTTCCCTGTTTTTTTTTAAATATATAAAAGCTAAAAGAATTCACTGGCAACAGACCGACGCCATAAGAAATCTTAATGGAATTCCTTTGGACAAATGAAAAATTATACCAGACAGAAATCTAGATCTACACAAAGGAATAAAGAGCACTAGAAATAGTAACTATGTGGGTAAATAGATAGGGATCATTTTGCTTTATTATTGACATTTCTTTAAAAGATTATTTAGTGTTTAGACAAAAAATAATTACAATGTAATGTAAGGTTTACAACAGATATATGCACAAACGAGTATGGCAACAGTCATAAAATCTGGGAGTCGAGAAATGGAAACATACTGTTTTAAGATTCTTAAACACTAAGTGGCGTAATAACAGATAGCAGAATGAGACACTTTGAAGATTCATGCTATAAATCAGAAAGAGGTTACTAAGCAAACAAAACAAAAAGTTATAAAGGATAAGCCAACAAAGTAGATAAAAAACAGTAAAAAAAAAAAAATTAAATAAATGCTCAATTTATCCAAACAAAGGGGAGAAAAAAGGGAACAAAGCACAGAAGAGACAAATGGAAAACAAATAGCTGATAACAAGTCATCATATTAAATGCAAATTATTTATTTCTATTTATTTATTTGGCCAAGAAAGACACAGTGAAAGAGGGTACACAAGCTGGGGGAGTGGGAAAAGGAGAAGCAGGCTTCCCACAGAGCAGGGAGCCCGATGGGGAGCTCCATCCCAGGAGCCTGGGATCGTGATCTGAGCCAAAGGCAGAAGCTTAACCACTGAGCCACCCAGGTTACCCTTAATGCAAATTAATAAAAGCTCTAGTGTAAAGGCACAGAGCATTAGATTGAAAAAAATCAAGGCTCAACTATGTGTTGTATATAGGAAACAAAATATAATTTAATATGAAATAACAGGTTTTAAGTAGGAGGATGACAAGGAATATGCCATTCCAGTCCTAACCAAAGGAAAACTGGAGAGTCTGTATTAATATCAGACAAAGGAGATTTTAGAGTAAACAATATTATAGGTATAAGGTCATTGTATAATAATAAAAAGACCAGTCCCTCAAGAGGACATAATGACTTTAATTGTTTATGCACCAATAAAAAGAGTTTAAATATACATACATGAGTGAAAACTGGTAGAATGGCAGGAAAAAAGTGACAGATCCCAATTATAGTCAGTTTTCACTATTTCTCTCTCAGACAGTGATAGAACAAGAGGACGGAAAGCCAAAAGCAATAGAGAAGATTTGAAAAACACGATCGTCTAACTTAAAGAGACTCACACATATATTGACAGCTGGTTTTAGGAACAAGTGAGAACACAAATCAGTAGAGAAAGGTTAGACTTTTTAAGGAATGGTGCTGATTCAATTAGGTATACAAGCCAGAAATAAACTTTGATGAGTTCTCTTACCACATAGAACATTAACACAAAATGAATTGTACACATCAATGGTAAACTTAAAGCATTACAATTTCTAGGAGAAATATTTGTGATTTGAGATCAGGCAAAGAGTTTTTACATAAAGTACTTAAAGCATAATTCATAAAAGAAAACACCGATAACTTAGAGTTCATCAAAATTAACAATTATTTTGTTTAGAGGACAGTGTTAAGGGAATGAAAAGATGAACCACAGACTGTCAGAAAATCTTTGCCAGTTATATGTATCTGATGAAGGATTTGTAGCCAGAAGAAGTAAATAACTCTCAAACTCAAAACCAAATAAAAGAGGGGAAGTTATTTGAACAGACCCTTCACCAGAGAAGATATACAGAGGACAAATAAGCACATGAAAAGATGCTCAATATCATTAGTTATTAGAGAAATGCAAATTAAAACTCTAGCACCACAAGAACACCTGGGTGGCTCAGTGGTTAAGTTTCTACCTTTGGCTCAGGTCATGATCCCAGGGTCCTGTAATGGAGCCCCACATTGGGCTCCTTGCTCAGTGGGGAGCTAGCTTCTTCCTCTGCCTCCCATTCTGCCTGCTTGTGCTCTCTCTCTCTCTCTGACAAAAAAATAAAATTTAAAACTATTAAAAAAAAAAAAAAGCTAAGCACCATGCTTTTAAGAATTGCTAAAAATAAAAATAACAGTACCAAATGCTGGTAAGGATGTGGAAAAACTGAAATTCTCACTCATTGCTGGTGGAATATAAAGTGGTACAATAGCCATTTCTTAAAATGTGACATACACTTTTTGACGAATACTTAGGAGTGGGATCCATTCATTCCACCCCGAAGTATTTACCCGAGACAGAGGAAAGTATATGTCCGTGCAAGGTATTGTACACGAACGTTCATGTTTGTAGTAGTCAAAAGCTGGAAAGAACGCAAGCATCTTTCAACAGATGAATGGGTAAACTGTAGAATGTCTGTACCATGGAATAAAAAGGGAATGAATTATAGATGTACACAATATGGATGTAGCGTAAAATAATTATGAGGGAAAGAAACCAGACAACAAAAGAGTAAACATATTATTTCATTTTCCTAGGATTCTAGGAAAGACCAACTCATCTATAGTGATGATTTCCTGAGGAAGGCAAGGGGAGAAGAGGTAAGGAATAGAGAAGGATTATAAAAAACCATGAGGAAAGGGTTATGGACATGATATTTATTCTTTGGACTGTGGTTCTGGTTTCATGGGTGTATAAGTAGGTCCAGAATTATAAAAAGAATACTGTTAATATGTGCAATTTTCGTGTTAGAGGAGACAAAAAAATCACAAGGAAAACAATACTTGAATTTTAAGGTTATTTTGTACATAGAACACATTTCCTGACACATACTAAATATGTGTAAGTTATGATTATTATTGTATTGTGAATGTTTGTTTATGAATCCATCTTTTCTTGGTTTGAGGAATACTCTATTTTATCTTCTATTTCATGAAAGTTTGGAGAACATGTCTGAAATCTCTGTTGTATTAAAAGTAGATAGACTGCTGATAAAAACATTAAGATGATGCCCCAGGTCTGGTTTTGGTTCTTAAATCTAGAAATTTTACTGGATTTTGTGTGTTCTAGTGTTAAGCATTTCAGTGGATAAAAACGCCCTCAAATTCTTTTAACGTATGAAAGCTGATTAAAATATGCAGCTGCTGGGGTGCCTGGTTGGTTCAGTGGGTTAGGGCCTCTGCCTTTGCCTCAGGTCATGATCGCAAGGTCCTGGGATCAAGGCCCACATCAGGCTTTCTGCTCCGCAGGGAGCCTGCTTCCTCCTCTCTCTCTCTGCCTGCCTCTCTGCCTAGTTGTGATTTCTCTTTGTCAAATAAATTTAAAAAATTAAAAAAAAATATGCAACTGCCAAATCAGTTGTGAGATTGGATTTCTCAGACATAATTTGAATGCAGCTAGCAACTGAACTGAGACATGGATTCGGGGCCAGACACACCTGAGGCACTGGTAGTTTTTAGAAATGATCTCAGTATTTACCCCAAAGATACAAATGTAGTGATCCAAAGGGGCACCTGTACCCCAATGTTTATAGCAGCAATATCCACAATAGTCAAACTATGGAGAAAACACAGATGTCCATCAACAGATGAATGGATAAAGATGTAGGGGATACATACATACATACAAACATACATACATATAAAATAGTATGTAATATTATATATCATATTAATATATGTAATATACACAATGAAATATTACTTAGCCAACAAAAAATGAAATCTTGCCATCTGCTATGATGTGAATGGAACCAGAGGGTATTATGCTAAACTAAGTAAGTCAATCAGAGAAAGACAATTATCATACGATCTCACTCATATGTGGAATTTAAGAAACAAAACAGAGTTGCATAGGGGAAGGGAGGGAAAAATAAAATAAGACGAAATCAGAGGAGGAGACAAACCATAAGAGACTCTTAATTATGGGAAACAAATTGAGGGCTGTGGGAGGGGAGGGGGGTTAAGGGGATAGGGTAACAGGGTGATGGGCATTAAGGAGGGTGGTGATGTAATGAGCACTGGGCATTATATAAGACTGATGCATCACTGAACTCTACCTCTGAAACGAATAATATACCATATGTTAATTAATTGAATCAAAAAAAAAAGAAAGAAGTGATCTCAGGAAACACTAGTGGTGGTGAGTAGGAAACTAACCTAGGAAAGAGAAATCAGACCCTTTTGGTTACATTATCAAGCAAGTTACCAGTATGGTCCATCTGCAGCTTAAATTCAGCTGGTGAACTCTAGGAGACAATGTAGAACATGCACATAAGTTATGCCAAAAGAGTGGCAAGAAAGTTTGGGTCTCAACCTCTGCCCCGACATTGGTTGGAGTTTGCCTCCGGAGCATTATCTTCCCTCTGGTATTTTCAGTTTGCTCTGGGCATGGGTCAGAATTCCAGCACCTAGGCAGAAAGCAGCAGGTGTTTGCTCTAAGCAGCCTTCACAATGCAGGGGTGAGACCCAAGGGGATAAGTGTTGGCTCTCAGTCGCTGCGGTTGCATAAATCATGCAGGAATGCACCTTTTTAAAGAAGTTTTCATTGCCAGTTCAATTATCTTCTGGAGTCTGTCACAGCTGCGATTGAATGCATTGGTTCATCACTTTGGGGCATATGACTTCCGTTTGTTAGGGGCGTCCTTGGGAAATGATGCAAGGCTCAAGACTCACTACAGCTGTGTCAGACTTGTTATTAAGGAAGAGAAGTTCATAAAGTATTTTATGAGTTGGATTATCACTGTACAGATTTCCTCCCCCAAAGAAGCCAAATCATTGATTTATCTATGCAATTTGTCCCGTGTTTTATCTTAGGAAAAAAACAAAAAACAAAAAACAACAAAATAGTCCTTGGGTATTTAGTACAACTCTCATGATAACTTACTTTTCATTCTTTGTTACAATTCCTGAGCCCTATTGTACACCTGCCCATCTTCCATTTAACTTCTGAGATGACGGGCTCTCTATAGGAAACTTGACCACAGAAAGACTCATCAGACCAAACACGTAATCTTTCCCTCAATAACAAGCTTTTTTTTTTTGATCGGTCTTAGCCAATAATTTAATTTTCCTTATTTCCAAATGAGAAATCGGTATTAATGATAGCTAGTCACAGAAACACAGGAGTTCATCATTCTGGACATATATATATATATATATATATATTTTTTTTAAGCAGACTCCCTGCTGAGCAGAAAACGGGGTGTGGGGCTCAATCCCAGGATCCTGGGATCATGACCTGAGCCGAAGGCAGAGGCTTTAACTCACTGAGCCACCCAGGCACTCCAGGAGTTCATCATTCTGAAGTGACTATCACTGCAGGAATTTCCACACCCAACAGAAAGCATGCTGTTGTATTAAAATGTTGAGAATATGGAGGTGTTCAAGTTTGACTTGACTATCACTAGCAGGAATATTAGGAGGGTCTCAAACTTCTAATGGGACATGGAGCTAGTTGACTGTCAAATAACTCCCAATTCTAAGATTCTGAGATTCCTTATAATACAGCATGTTCTCTTGTGAGGTGGCCTCTATTAGTTATCTATGTGACATAACAAATTACCCCAAATTTAGCAGCAGCTTAGCACAACCAACATGACTATTGATGACCTCAAAGAATCTGTAGATCAGGAAACTAGGTGTGTCTTAGCTGGGGTCTTCTATCTTAAGGTTTCCCCCAAGGCTGCTGTTATGGTGTTAGGCTGGAGTCAACTCAAGACACTACTGGGGGAGAGTTGCCCATGTGATTGCGGACAGGATTCAGTTCCTCACAGGCTGCTGGACTAAGAGGTCTCCTTGAGTTCTTTGTCATGTGGCCTCTCTATAGGGCAGTTTAGAAATGTGGCATTGGCTTGCATTAAAGTGAGCAAAAGAGAGTCAGAGAGAATAAGCAAGAGGAAAGCCAGACTTTTGTAACTTAATCTTGGAAGTAAGATCCCATCACTTTTGTCATATCCTGTTTTCTAGAAGCAAGTCATTAAGTCCAGCCTACACTCAAGAATAAGGTGATTACATAAGGCATGGGAACCCAGAGTGGGAGGGACCACTGGAGCCATTTTAAAGATTTTTTTAAAAAATTTATTCATTTGAGAGAGACAGCACAAACGGGGGATAGGCAGAGGGAGAAAGAGAAGCAGACTCCCTGCTGAGGAGGGGCACCCCGACCCTTTCCAGGTTTGGTCTCAAGACCCTGGGATCATGTGACCGGAGCCAAAGGCAGACCCTTAACCATCTGAGCCACCCAGGTGCTGGGGACTATTTTAGAGGCTAGAACATGAGCCTGAAACTTTTCCTGAGACAAAACATAGCTTTTCTTATATTGCCCCAGAATCTTAAATTTTCACATACTTTCTAGTAAAGGGTATTCCATCTCCCGATCCCCTCCAGCAAATTATGTTAAATGCAAATGTATTTCACAGGAGGGTTCTGTTCTGGAACAGCCGTGATAATCCAGGAATATAAATCATCTTTAGATTCGAGGCGCATTTGTTAAAGGCTATTTCATTTTTCTTTGGGGGTTGAAGAGTAGAGAACAATATTTAGTATTTCTGAGGTATCCAGAATATAAAAGAGCATTACCACAGGAGAAAAGGTCAACACAATGACACCGAGTACTTGGGGAGAAGAGGGAACTCCACAAGGAGCACAGAGGTTAAGAAGACAGATTTTTGTCGAGGGCAGTTCTGCCTTTGAGGCTTCCAGGAGCATCAGATTTTTTGAAACCACATGTTGACCATGTCCTTATTTTGCTTAAAATTTTCCCTTTGTCTTCCTTCGATGCATATAATGTAGAGGCCGATTTTAGGCAACCATCTTGAACAGTGGAAACTGGAGTAAGGTAGAAGAGGCCATGGTGACTCCCACCACCTGGCTGAATATAACGTGCCCATTAGGCAACCCACCTCAAAAGATCCATAAGCACTAGGTGACCAACGGGCTGCTTACAACTGGGCACAAGTATCAAAAAAGGGAAAGTCCATATATTCCCATATCTCCTCACTTTTCCCCCTTAAACGACAGCTCCCCACCACCCCAACAGCCTCATGGTGGACAGTCTGTGCTTTGCTGTTCTGCCCATCACTCCCTTCCAATGTATTCAACAAACTTCTATCTCTTTTGTTCTGTCCTGGGTGAATCCTTTCACTTCCTGCACCACCACCCTCCTCCTTGGAGTCGCCCACATATGGCGGCCCCTGCCGTCTGATTGGGAGACATATGTACATCTGGTTGGGAGACATATACAATCAAAACTTTTTATAGTTATTTAAAGCCCTTTCAGAACTCTCTCTATAGTGCTTTTTCAGTCTATTCTGCAATGACACAGACTCCTCTCATTTCAGTAAAACTGACCTAAGGAAATGAGAAACTTCCTTGATCAAGAGTGCCCTTCCCTTTGTGTCTACTTATTTGCATCCCCGTAGCTACATGCAGAGTCTTGCTAGTCTTTCCACATCATGGTGCCTCAAGCTGCCATGGTTTTTATGGCTTATGCTATCAATTTGAAAATTAATGCTATACTATCCCAAAGCCTCTCATTGATTGTTGCTTTTGTCTATTTATATCATATCTTCTTGATTATTTATGTCTCATTTCCCTACATATACTTGAAATTTTTTTGAGGGAAAAAAAAGTCTACATATTTTTTTAAAGATTATTTATTTACTTGCTTAACAGGGAGAGAGAGAGCAATGGAAGGAACACAAGCTGGGGAAGGAAGAAGCAGGCTTCCCGCTGCGCAGGAAGCCCAATGAGGGGCTCAGTCTCAGGACCCTGGGATCATGACCTGAGCTGAAGGCAGAGGTTTAACCAACTGAGCCACCCAGGTGCCCCAAACTTCTAGGTTTTTTGTTTTTGTTTTGATTTTTTTTCTGTAGTTTCAGAGTTTCACATGTTGATAGTCTCTGAAGCAAAGTTTAGAAACGGGTCAGTGAAAATAAGCATACAAGACAAAAAAAAAATACCTTATGCATTCTTTGGCATCGCTAATGTGGATCTATACTCTTCAACACAATATAAGAGAAGGTCAAATATTTTTAAGCTTGACATCTTACAGATCAGCTGTATCACTAGTCGTGTGGTGTTCTCTAATACCTACCTCACTCCCACGGAACAAAACAGCCATGAGTGCTGGCACTCACGCTGTTTGGTTCACTGTTTTCTCCCAGGGTCTAGAGTGGTATGATTGGCACATTATTGGTCCTCAGTAAATACTATTGGATAAATGAAGATCATAATTCATTGTTGCCAATAATAAATTCCTGATATTTGTAGTGACATAATTTTTATTTTTATTATATTTACTTTTTTAAAAGATTTATTTATTTATTTGAGAGAGAGGGCACCAGCAGGGGGGGGGGCGGAGGCAGAGGGAGAGGGGGAATCCACAAGCAGATTCCCTGCTGAGTATAGAGCCAGACACAGAGCGGCTGGATCTTAGGACCCTGAGATCGTGACCTGAGCCAAAACCAAGAGTCAGCCGCTTAATTGACTGAGTCTCCCAGGTGCCCCTACTTTTACTTTTTTTAAGTTTTTTTTTTTTTTTTTTAGTGATCTAGCCACTCAATGTGGGGCTCAGACTTACAACCCCAAGATCAAGAGCTGCATGCTTTTCTGATTGAGCCAGCCAGGTACCCCTCTAAGTGGCATAATTTTTTAAATTTAGATGTGACAAGACTAGAGAGCCAAGAGCTCATATTATGTAAATCTATGAGAATTCTATATATAAATTAGGTGGCATCTCTTATCAGTGAGGAAATGAAACATTCACTAAATGACATTGGGACAATAGTTTTTCCCACCAGAAAAAATAAAATTCAAATCTTATCTCCCACCCACCACTCACAGAAATTAATTCCAGATGGAGTAAAATCTAAATATATAAACAGAAATGAGGGAATATGCTTATGAGTTTGGGAAAGTCCTGAAAATGTTACAGACAAAAAATTTGATAAATTTTAACCATATAATTTTAAAGTTAATTATTAAAATAATTATAAAATATATCATTATTACGGTTAAAAGACAAGTAGTAAAATAGAGGAAACCATTTTTAACACAAATTCAATAGATATCCAGCACATATAAATAACTTTTACTTCAGCAAGAAAGCACTTTTATAACATGTAGCTAAAAGATAAACACTATAATAAACTTCAACAAAACCACTGCATTTTGGGATGCCTGGATGGCTCAGTCATTGAGCGTCTGCCTTTGGCTCAGGTCATGATCTCAAGGTCCTGGAATTGAACCCCGCATTGGGCTCCCTGCTCAGCAGGAAGCCAGCTTCTCCCTCTCCCACTCCCCCTGCTTGTGTTCTCTCTCTCACTGTGTCCTCTCTCGAGTAGAAAAATAAAATCTTGGGGTGGGGGAAAGCTTTAAAAAAAAAAAAACCCACTGCATTTCTTCTTTCATAAACATAAAATTCAAAGGCAAGAAGTAGAACTGACCAATAACTACATGGAAAATATGTTCAACAGCACTCATTACCCAGGGCACTGAAAATTCAAACAAATTTGATGCAATGATTTGTATCGACTTGGCAAAAATCGAAATGTTTGTTAACCTCAAGTGTTGGCAAGGGTGGGAGATACATTAACTTTCATGCATGACTGGTGAGAATAATTTAACACAGCCATTTTGGAAGAGGATTTGGCAGGGTCTCCTAAAAATTAAAATTTGTATCCCCTTTAACTGAACAATTCTGCTTCTGGTGATGCTGAAAAAAAATATGACAGTTTTGCAGAGAGGCACATAACAGGAATGGTTAAATAATGCCATTGGTTCTCTCCTATGAAATAAGTGTATTTGGTAGTTAAAAAGGAATTAGCAGCTCTGTATGTTCTGACAAGGAAGGATCTCTAAAAAACATTTCTACATGACACATACAGTAGTAATATAACCCTATGAAACCATTCTTATACCGCAGATCCCCATATATGTCCAAGTCTATATTTCTCTAAGTTCTTATATAGGAAATTTAGAGAAGAGGAAATGTAAGTGACCATTAACTAAATAAAAATATGTTAAACTGCCCTCGTTATCTACGCTTCTTTATCCTCACACATTCACATGCTCCTATATACAAAAAACAAAAGAGATGTCGGGATATACTCTGAAGGGGCTGGGGTTAGTGGCTATTTGTGAAATTGTGACTTATTTTAAGAACAACAATATATACACAACTATGTAATATTTATATTGGTCTTTGCCTTCAGTTTCTGACACGGAGTTTCTAAAACCCTTGTAAATTCCTAAGTGATAAGAGCTCTAGGAGCATTTTTCTTCAAATATTTGGCCTTTGGCCACAGTTTCCCAAATCCTGAGAAGTTCCTAGGTGATAGGAATGTCTTTTGTTTTAATGAGGCAGCTCTGGGTCTGCTCCTGGATAGTCTTGGATAAGGGACAGTCACCAGAAAGAAAATGCCATGCTTCAAAGCTTGGAATTTTCAGCCCTGCTTCCCATTCTCTTGAGAAGGGAGAAAGTCTGGAAGTAGAATTAATAATCGATCATGCCTACGGGGGGTGCTTTTCTGAAATCCCAACAGTGTGGTGTTCGGAGAGCTTCGGACCTCAAGAACCTCCCAGATCTTGCTGTATGTATCTCTTGCTCTGGGTGTTCATCCGTATCTTTTATCATATCCTTTAATAAACTCATGAACATAAGTGTTTCCCTGAGTTCTGGGAGCCATTCTAGTAAATTAACCAAACCCAACTGGGGGAGGGGAGGAAGTCTTGAGAACCTCCTATTTGTAGCCAAATCAGCTAGAAGTTTTGGACAACCTGGGGAACCTTGGGACCTACTACATATGATTGGCATCTGGAGGAGGGTGAGAGCAGTCCTGGGGGACTGAGTCCTTATCTCCAGGTACATAGTGTCATAGTGGAGTTAAATTGTAGGACACCAGCTGATGTTATGGAGAATTACTCTGTATGCGGAACGACTGCCATGTATTTGTGATCAGAAGTGTCAGAAGTAAAGTGTCAGCTGTATAAAACAGGAGAAATAGAGAAGGGAAAACTGAGGGGTTTTTCCCAATACTCTATTCAAAAGCACTTTTGTTTTGTTTGCTATTTTAATCACAAAATTTAGTAATATAATCCATGCATTAATCCATATAATAAAAATGAATAAAATTAAATTAAGTTCAAAGCCATGGGAGAATATAAATGACTAAATTAATTGGAAGTGTTACTTCTACTTAAAAAATTTAAAAGTCCCTATTGCTCAGACTCCTCCCGGGCTTTGCCCATGGGAGATCAGACAGGCATTTCCAGAAAGCAGGAAAGATATGTATGTTCATGACATCAGATTTTTTCTCCCTCCAGTGTTTAAGGCTCCTGATAACCCTCCGTTCATGATTCTGACTTATGTCAGTGGTCTCCTGGGGCTGGACAGACACAGGAATGCAGCAGCTTGAATTCTCTGAGAATCAAAAGGAGTTCATGACCAGTGTCCTCCAGCAGGAACAGACAGGGCCTGGTAATTAACTAGAAAATTGACAGTGTTCAAAAGTGGACCTAGAATTCCATTTTTTTTTTCCATTGAAGGTCTATTTTTACATCTTTGTATAATAAAAGAATGTTTTTTGATGACAAAAATTTATCCTGGGTAAAGACTTAATTCCCGGCAATCTTATTGCTTGCTAGGATAAACATAAAAACAATCAGTGATCATCTTTATTTTCATCCTGAAAAATTATCATATGCATTTTTAAAGACCTTCACATGAAATATCAAACCATGCATTTAAAACCCTTTAAAAGTGTAGGCCAGATCTACTATTTAGCCTCCTTAAAGTTACCATGCGTAGTTGCCCATGGTTGGGTAACCTCAGCCTTGTTTTGTTTTTAAACTTTTTTTTTTTTTTTTTTTTGCCAAGGGTATGATCAATTGTTGGGAACTGACTGATACCAGTTCCCAATTCTTTAGATGTTTAAAATTATTCCTCGAATAAATTTTATGACTTGCATTCTTTTGTGATGTCTCATATTCTCTGCATGTGTTAGATATATGCTTTTAAATATACTGTTGTGCTTCAGTCCTTTAAAGTAATGACAATGGATTCTTTCCCTATATCAAGGGCCACTTTAATGTGTGGGAAGAAAAGTTATTTCCTAATACTATCACCAAAGATTTAAGTCTTTTCCTACCTTTGGAATCTAGATAGGAAATTCGTTTGTTCCTTCTCTCTCTCTCTCAATTTCTCTCTCTTGTACTCTGCGTGTCTTTTTTTTTTTTTTTTTTTACTTTAGATCTGAGTATGAATTATAGAAATTGGTCATCACCCTATATTTGAAATTACTGAAAGGGAAATGATGTCCTAATGCCTAATTGTTTCTGCAGTTGCCAAGCTTGGCTCAGAGTAAAATCATTAAGGGGACAAAGAGGGAGAAATTACACAATAATCATTTTAGTTCTGAATGCAGACATCAGTTGAAAGGACATTCCATTAATTAATAATTATGCGTAAGGAGAATTTCCAGAAATAAAACTTAGAGAAGACACAGTCAGTGAGGACCCAGAGGCAGGCATCTCTGTTAAGCTTGGGTACATGCCTTTTCTCCAAAATGGCTGCTTCTAGTTGGTATTTATAAAATTTACCAAAGTAGAAGATATAAAACTTACACTTCATGATAAAGAAAATGTGTTTCAAGGCTGTCGGCTATTTATAACTTTGGCAAAATCACAGTCATCTGAGTTTTATCAAAAGAAAAAGCCAGGAACTGACTAACCTTGGTTATCTCTTCCAAGTATGCAATAGGATTGCTCCTGATAAATTCCATTCTGAAATTTTTATTTTAAAACAATCCCTGTAGGTCTACAAACCGTGTAAGCTTTGTGATTTGCACACAAATTACCCATGTTCTTATTCTGAGCTCCCATGATGAACAATGTGTGTTTATATTTGTGTAAAATTAGAAACAATATACTCATGGCAGAATTCACATTTTTATTCTACAGCCTTTCCTGCCTAAAATTGTACAGGAGGTCAAGAACAACAGTGCTGTCATGTTTGTCTTCCTGTCCCCAATACTTGGTTGGCATGGTGCCTGGCTTGAGGTGGGTACTGAGCAACGGACTATTCATGAATGCACTAATCTTGGTGATATATTATTTGTATGTATTTGTGTATATGTATTATTATGCACCATTTCTGTTTTTTAGTGAATGTAGGAGAAACTCAGATTTATGGGTGAAAATGTAGGGCCACATCTACAATGGGGCTAACTTGGCAACCTGAATCAAACCTTTTCAGTCCTCTGCAGGTTACACACCTAACCTTCTTTGAGCCTGCCATTTGTTTTTCTCTGCCAATCCAAAGCCTGGTGTAACAGTGGTTTTATTTTTTTAAGCCTTGTTTTAAATCTGATCATTTAGACAAACTTTTAATGCTCAGTCAAAGGAAGATGCTGCAAGAAGGGAATCGCTTGGTTATCAGAGCCAGTCACAGATGGAGGAGGTAAACCAACTTGTATAAGGAGCCCTGGATCTCCTGGGAGGAGGAAATACAACTATGTCCTGCTAAGTGAGGTCCAAAATTAGAGAGATTCATTCACAAATCTGAACCACATTGACAACCACTTAGCAACTGTAGCAAGGAAGGGCTACAGAAAAGTTGGAAGTTATAAGCCTGCAGAGAAATGGATTCAAAGTTCAGATCCAACATGAGAGTATAGCAGGGGATTGGTGGGAGAGTCTATGATTGTGGGCTAAGAGTTATTTTAAAGAACAGAATTGGGTCTTCCTCAAACCAGAAGAAGCCAATGCAAAAACTGACAGGGCTTGAGCCTTGGAATTTATAATAGCCTGAATTTATCTCTTCTCAACTAATCTGTCCAAGCCAAGAACATTCTCAGCTATGGCTTTGATAGTAGCAGTGGAATGGGGGTCTCTCCTCACCAGGAGAGACAGGTTAGTCAGCAGGTTTGTCCCCAACCAGCAAGGACACTTTCACTAGTGTGGATAGCATCTTATTTGCCTACAGAACATTCTGCTGCAGAGACTATCAACAGAAGCCATGACAGACCCTAGAAACTCTTCCATGACAATCTCAATGTTTGTCAAATAGCAACCAATAGCACATCTGTCTCTCCATCACTCTGGGAAAAGAGTGTTTGGGTAAGAAGCTAGGAGAACACCAACTCTTCTTCCCAAGGTCAGTCTACTTTGAGCAAAATCTAGTACCAGTCAAGATGTCTCCCTCCCATTCATGGTTGTTTCAAGATGACGGGATAGCAGCCTTCATTGGCAGGCAGAACTCTTCCAACACAACAAGACCAAATGCGCTGGTTTGCTCTGTTTTATAGTTAGGAGCGCTTACAGACGTCTGATCTCCAATGGCATGGACCCGAGCTGTCAAGGGGGGTAAAGTCACCTTCCAACTTCCATCATTGACAACTGAGACAGAAAAGATAATAGTCTAACTAAAGAATGTAGTTTGCACCACAAATAATATAGAGTTACCAATTTAATAATAATATAGGGACTGGCTTATTTTTGAAATTGACCAGGTTAGTAAATTTCATCAATAGAACTACAAGAAAAACGTCGACTTTTTATAAGCATGTATGGTAGATGAGTTCCATTAATGTCACAAATTTTTCACACTTCTTGGCAGGCACACACACTTTGGGAGTGTTTTCCTACATGGATTCTGGCTGTGTACAGGTGGTTTTTGATCCCTGTAAAGCTTTGGAAAAGCACTTGGGTATTTTCACTTTCTTTCCTGGGTCCCTTCCCCTACCACAAGGATGTAATTGGATGAGTCTGCAGAAGGATAAGGTATGTGGACTGGATCGGAATTGTCCCATTGGAGCTATGCTAGATCATACGGCCCCCAGCCAACCCAGAAGTTGACAGCAGACACAGGCATGAGCCTGAGCAAGACCAGCAGAACTACTAAGGTAAGCCATTCACGCATAAGAGTAACAAGTGGTGGTTGTTTTAAGTTTTTAATCATGGTGCAATTCAGTGTGTTCATTACTTTGGATAACAACATCTGTTTCTGGTTTTACATTTTTCTTTATCTCTTTATTAATAAAATCATTCTATATTCTGAGGTAGTAAAGGCTATACTTTTATAGTTTTACTTTTTTTGTAAAGCTTGTCTTTACCTTGTTTTATTTTATAATGTGAATTATGGATTACTTTTTTCCACATAGAAAACCAAAAATTCCATCCTTCCCTCACAAATTTCAAATCCTTTTTATTTTCTTGTATCAATGCCTCATGCATGCTTTTATTTTCTTTTGTTTTATTCTGTTGATCTATTTATTTAGGGACCATTGCTACACTATTTTTAAAAACATTCTTTTAATTGTTATAGTTTTATTATGAATCTTGATAAGAAACAGGCAGGCCATCTTTCTTCTCCATTTTGAAAATGGTCTTGGTTATTCCTATACTTTTCCTCTTCTGTGCAAGCTTTGGAATGAGTTTGTCAAATTCTTTGATAAATTTTGTTTACTATTTTATTGGAATTGACTGTATTCCCTGGTATGGCTAGAAAGGAGTGAACAGACATTTTTTATATTGAATTCTTTTATCCAGAATATGATATATCTCACCATCTAATCATGCCTTTCTTTTGTTTTTTTTTTTTTAATCATTCCTTAAAACAAATTTCCTACCAAAAACGGCTTACACAGATTTTTTTTTAAATTTATTACTAAGTACCTGGTAGTTTTGTTTCCACTCTGAATTATATCTTTAAAATAAATATATTTATCATTGGTTCCAATCCTCTATTTGGGTAAGCCTGGGTTCTCACAATATTGGGTTGCAAAAATGGAAAAGAGACATTGCCTGTGTAGGGTATCAAATCTCTTCAGTTTGGCCCAATTTTCTGGTATGAAAATACTGATTCAACATAAACTCTCCTATTAACTTGGCAGAAAAGATAAGAATTGTTCCATTAAAGTGGGAGTACAAGGAGTATCACTTTAACTTATTGCTGAAATTAAATTAGAATTTGTTTAGGCCTGCTCTAAAAGACAGCTGGTGTCAAATTCTTGTGGCTTCATGCTGACCCCCACATCTGAGGATTCCAGACCAGTGGATCTCAGACTGCACTCCTTCATGGACAAAAATCTTAATGTCTTAAACTCTCATTTTGCTCTTCCTACTGTTTCTCCTTCATGAAAAAATGCACCCATTTGTGAGATCTCTTCTCTTGCTGATTCTGCTAAGCCATGCTGTGTTGGGATTGCCCTGGCCCTGCGAAGCCCTATCTCTTTCCACTCAGATCGACTGCAAGATCCCTTATCTTAGGCCTCCAAGGATTCAACCTATAACAGCCAGACCTTCTCCCCAAAGGTCTTGTCACTACAGAAACGATTAGCTGCCTGTACTTGCCTTGTACCTTAGAAATTCTAAGGGTGTCTGGGCTGTTCAGTTGGTTAAGCACTTGCCTTCGGCTCAGGTCATGATCCTGAGTTCCAGGATCAAGTCCTGAGGTGGAGTCTCTGCTCACCGTGGGAACCTGCTTCTCCCTCTTCTTCTGCTCCCACTTGGAATCACCTCTCCCTCTTTCTCTCTCTGTGCCAAAAAAATAAATAAAATATTTTTTTTAAAAAAAGAATTTCTAAAACAGGGATGTGTGGGTCGTTCAGTAGGTTAATGTTGGACTCTTGATTTGGGCTCAGATTCTGATCTCAGGGTCATGAGATCGAGCCCTGAGTCAGGCTCTGCTCTCCCTCTGCCTTTCCCCCTGACTCTCACTCTCTCTCAAATAAATAAATAAATCTTTCTTAAAAAGGAGGAAATTCCAAAACATTTCCCCCTATCTATTATGGAGAGAAAAGGAAAATTGATACCACTTTCCCTTTTTAGGTCCTATGAGAGTTTATGAGATTCCCATCAAACATCAAGCATTTGATGGCCCAAGTGGACAAGCCTGACTTTGGATATGCTAAAGACTGGTCCATCTTTCTAGAAGCTTCCCTCATTCTTGATAATTCACCTTTCCTCATCTCAGCATTTGGCTCCCATGCCCAAAGCCAAGCATGGGATCACCCTGCTAGAACACACACACACACACACACTCACACACACTCATTCACTCTCTCTTTTTCTCTCTCAGATTGAATTCTCCCTGGGTCTTCTAGCAACAGTTTTATTTTTCCCCATTTTCACTAATGATAAGTGATTTGAAACATTTTCCCAGGAGAACCTAAAAATTGTCAAAATTAGCATGAAATGTTAGAGACAATAGACCACTTCCAAAGAAAGTTCATGCTTATGGAAGGTTATTTTTTGCTTTTGTCCGAAAATACTTATTCACTCTCCCCTTCTATTTGGAAAATGTTTGCAAAATATTTGTGAATCACTGGTATCAATGATTTCATGTTCTTTATCTAAAAATCTCAATTCAACTCAAAGTGTTTTTACTCTTTTTACAGAGGAGGAAACTGAGGCTTCAAAACCGTTACCAATTTTGCACAGGGTTTATTAGATTTAAGGGGTAAAGTCAGGATGTAAACTCATGTCTCCCTGACTCTGAAGTCCATGAGTATAACTATCGTGTTATAATGTTTCTTTTACTCATATATTATGAACTGTAAACCATAAATATACCTAAAACAAAAAATATATTTACTATTATTTTTTGTATCAGGACTTTAATTGTTCAGAGTTGGATTGTGACTCTCTCATGGGTAGCCTACTTTTGTGGCTATATTATTTATTTATTTTTATATTATTTATTTAATTTGTTTTAAAAATATGTCAGGTACTCATCAGCTACTCATCATCTAGGTAGCTGATGGGTTTTGATAATAACCCATCTAAATATATGACCCTGTCCCATCCCACTGTTACTCTCATCACTGCAGAAAAACATTATCCTGTATACTTAATATTCGTAATTTCCCTTGGTTTCCTCTGTCTGACCCAATATTTAAAAAATATTTACCTATAGTTTATTTAGGTTTTAACATGATCTATTTATTTTAATATAAAATATAATATGAAAGGGCTTTCTAAGAATACAATGAGCAAACATGAATAAGAAGATAATCTGTTATAATTATTGAGAAATTCTTCCTTAAAAATAATTTTCTCTTTTCTTACTGTACCGGCCGTTACCGTTCATGTAAAAATAATGATCATAGAGATGTTTATAATTTTAATTATATTTTTATAATTTAATTATAATTTAACTTCTTTAATTTAATTTTAGTTTAATTTTTTAAAAGAACTTATTTATTTATTTGACAGACAGAGATCACAAGTAGGCAGAGAGGGAAGCAAAAGGGGTGGGGAAGCAGGCTCCCTGCTGAGCAGAGAGCCCGATGCGGGGCTCCATCCCAGGACCTGGAGATCATGATCTGAGCTGAAGGCAGACACTTAACCCACTGAGACACCCTGGCGCCCTAATTTTAGTTTAATTTTAAAGAGGATTTTCACATGTTCCTCCATTTATAATGATGTTTGAGCTTGTTTGGGTTTTTTTTGACAGAACTTAAACTTTCCTTCTACTCCTACTTTAATGAGTGTTGTGGTTTTTAAAATCATGAATGGGTATATATATATATATTTTTTTAAGATTTTATTTATTTATTTGACAGACAGAGATCACAAGTAGGCAGAGAGGCAGGCAGAGAGAGAGGGGAGGAAGCAGGCTCCCCGCTGAGCAGAGAGCCCCACGTGGGGCTCGATCCCAGGACTCTGGGATCATGACCTGAGCTGAAGGCAGCAGCTTAACCCACTGAGCCACCCAGGCACCCCGGCATTTTATCATTTTTTATATACAGATTCAATTTGCATACATTTTGCTTAGGATATCTGCATCTATAATCCTGAGCCAATGGGTCCATACATTTTCTATATCAGACATTCATAACTGAATTTACCAAAATATGCTCATGGATATTAGTCTTCAAAAATGCCCCACACAGGGATGCCTGGGTGGCTCAGTTGGTTAAGTGGCTGCCTTTGGCTTAGGTCATGATCCAAGTATCCTACATTGGGCTCCTTGCTTGGCAGGGAGCCTGCTTCTCCCTCTGCCTCTGCCTACCACTCTGTCTGCTTGTGTTCACTCTCGCTCCTCTCTCTCTCTGACAAATAAATAAATAAAATCTTAAAAAAAAAAAAAAGGTGCCCCACACAATAAGGGTTGTACAATCTCTTCAGTTTGATAATTTCGTATTTAGTTACACCCACTTTGGGGATTTACAACATACATTAACAATAAGAAACAGTCCTGCAGTGGAAACATGTGATTAAACCTGGTCCCCTATCCAGTTTGACTCCCAAGCTTGCTTTCTCCTAAAAAGTGTCTTGTTGAGAATGTAGAGAAATATAAATGAACGGGAACAGAAAACTTTAGGAAAAAAAAAAAAGGTTCCTTTGACCTTTGTGAATTTCTACTTCTGGTGCCATGGGGGACACCCCAGCCATGAGGGTTAAATTGTCAATTTGCTTGGTTTCAGCTTAGGCGGAAAATCCTCATGTTCACTATTAAGAGAAGCACACTTGTACAGAAAGTCTGTTTCTTGTGTGTGTGTGTTTGTTTGTTTGTTTGTTTGTTTTGGCCATTTATCTTCACCACGGAGCATGGTCTAAATCCAGATAGTTAAACTGGGTTTCTTATTTAACCCAGACAGCTGGTCATTGTAGCACAACTAACCTCAACTATGAAGGGACAGAGGGGCAAGTATCATTATGTCCAACATGCTCAAATTACACAGTAGTATGTGTAATAGGAGTTGGTGCTGTGCCCACCTCTAAACATTCAGATGGCCTGTACTACTTCGGGGTGCCCATGCCTCTGATTTTGTGTTTTGTTTCAACAACTCATACCTGTAGCTTGCCTCAAAGGGTCACAGTTAAGCTGTTTCACTGGGTTCTTGGAGAGTCAAAAAATAATTGGGTTTTCGTGTTTCCCTAGAGGCAGTCTCTGGCCAATGACTGACTGGCACGGAAGTATTAAAAAACACTCCCTTTGTCTGGAGCAGGGAAAAGCTCTAACGTGTGACTCACTCCAGAGCTCTTCATGGGATCTGGTCATGGACAAGACTTCACCTGAAATCATAACATTGCTTAGCTTTCTTCCCTCCTTTATTCTGTTTCTACCACTGTCTTGTTGCTTCCTCTGTGAAGGCCCACTTCATCAGTCCTTTGCCTATGTACACTGGTCTTAGGGATGCTCTTGGAGAAGACAATCCAAAACACTATCTAATATGTCAAGTGTCATTAACTAATAGGACTCAGTATCCGTGCCCAAATTTTTGGCTCTCTGTCATTTGTTGATACCATCACTTAATCTGAGATGTATTCTTTTCTTTTCTAAGATTTTTATTTATTTGTCAGAGAAAGAGAATGCAAGCAAGGAGAGTATCAGGCAGAGGGAGAAGCTGGATCTCCACCAAGCAGGCAGCCCAATGCAGACTCGATCCCAGGACCCTGGGATCATGACCTGAGCCAAAGGCAGATGCTCAACTGACTGAGCCACCCAGACACCCATCCCTCTGAGATGCATTCTTGATCAGGGCCAAAATAAAAGGACCTTTGTGACTGGTCTTCCTGTCAACTAGGGGAAAAATGGTACAGGAGAAAAGTCCCGTGAAATCATTTCTGTTTTAAAGACTTGAAAAATTTTCACTCTTTGCTCACTATCTAGCTACTACTAGATAAAGCTAGCTGAATTTATTAAAATTCTGTTCTAGCGTAATCAGTAGATATAGCACAAAGTGACTACAGTCTCTTGCTCTCCACAGAGACAGAATAAGATCACTAAAAGATTTGCAATGCATTCATGACTTTTTTCTTCCCACTTACTTAGCTTTCAAAGATACAGCCAAATAAACAGTGGAAGAAGAAGAGAACTAAATAAAAGTATGAACTACAGTCTTTTTTGATAATATTCTTTTTTGATGTTATCACAGTCAATTCATTAGTGTAAAATCTCCCATATGATCAGATGACATTTCGCTTTCAAGAAGTGACCTGAAGTAATGAAAGGTTGAGAAAGAACTGAGCAGGATGTTTCTGGAATGAGACAGTCCTCATTTGTTTGGGTTTCCCACTCAACATATAAAATTGGCTACAGAACAAAGAGAGGATAAATGAAGTAAAAATGCTTCTCACAATGTCAAAGGCTGATCATAATGTCTGTTTTGAATTTTTATTCTTTTCATAAATTTAAAAATGGTACATAAATTTTGAATAATCTAATGAAATTAAGACTGGTTTCTTCTCTGTTCAAAAGACTTGCAGCAGCTTACAAGTCCAATAGTTCATGCTTCTAATCATTTCCTCCAAATGACCAGATCTTGGGTCACATTTGTCCTGGAGCCTGTCTCTCCTTAGCTATAGCCCGAAAGGTAAAGGGTTGTTTCTAGATCCAGCTTCGAGATTTGGGGCGACTTTCTTAACTTCTCAATTTTCTACAAAATGAAACTTCTTATAGCAACTTTAAAAATTGGACCTCTCACAAACCCTGCTTCCTTCAAAAGGTAATTTTGTCTTATTAGGTTATGCTATATATGAATTACTAATATTTGCAAATTAGCTCACAATTTGATTTGTTGTAGGCATGACATTTTACAGCTAAGGAAGACACTAATCCAATTTTTGAAGGCAGTACTCCTGATGTTCCTGGGATAGGGAGGAAGTCATTGAACTTTTTATGGATCATCATTTTACTCCTTCCTTTGAGGACAGGAGTCATACTCTCTTATCATCTTGTCATTGTAATGAGGGCTGCTTTCCAGCACTTAGTAGGTCTATTCATTAAACATTACTTTTACATGTGCCTGTGTAAAAGATCTGCAAAGTGCTGGTGATAAAGTGACTTGAAATGAACACGAGTTTCATTCAGTAAGTAAATGTAATTTGAGAATATAATTTGATTGGCTTAATTCTTGGGCTAAAAGTCTGTTTTCTATTAGTTACAAAATCTTGAATTCATAGGTTATACTTAACTATGACCACTGACTATGCCTTCTTATATCTGCCCCCGTAATAACTTCTGTCTTTAGTTCTGTTTCCTTTCTCCTAATTTTTTTAAGGTCATTTTTTTTAAAGATTTTATTTATTTATTTG